>NW_028296693.1:0-105676 GCF_055471065.1 Atractosteus spatula | reverse complement strand
CATGGGAGCCGAAAAGGGGGCCGGCCTGCTTGCCGAGAAAGTCGAGACATGGGAAATTGCGGAGAGGGAGGACGGAGACGGGGAGGGGGAGGGGGAGAGAGAGAGACAGAGAGACACACAGATGGACGAGAGACGAGACGAGACCAGAGAAGAAGGAGCTCCAGTCCACCTCGCTTGCTTGCTAGCTACGTCTGTCTTTTCACCACTGAGAGAAGGTAGTACACCGTTCCCGGAGGCGCTGCAATACCGGGCCGATGCGTGGAGAGGACGGAGCAAGCTCCTGATCCAGCTCCCTGTTCCAAAAATCCGTTTAATATGTGGTCCCCCGATGGGGAACATATTAGATATTAAACTGATAAGAACAGACTTTTTTTCTTTATTACAAAAAGCATCATACAAAATATAATCACAACAACAAAAGCATTCCATAACAAAAAAATAAACTCCTATAAGGGAACTGAAAAACAAACTTCAAAATACTCATCATTACCATAACCCCACCCCATATTCAAATTAAGTACACACCCAGCAAAAACAAAACTAGCAAAAAACATACGACTTGCAACATAAACTTCACGGTGGTTTCTTACCAAACCCGCCAACAATGTCCCAAACTTTCAACGTAACTTCATCAATGATATTCTTATTGAAACTCAGGATCGACACTCTTTCTACATATCCATTAGGTATTTCCATTTTTCTTTTACTGCATGGTAGCTCCATTTACGTAAGTCAGCTGTTACCATACTTTTAACATCCCACAATACTTTGTTCCATACCCCACCCCCGCTCCGTACCACCCCTTTCTTAACTAACATATTTCTAGCAGCCCACAATTCTACTTTATCGCAACTGATCAAGAACCATAAAACAAAAGCTGTCTTTTTTTATTCTCCCCCTCCCCCCACCACCAAACATTATGGTCGCCAGATTGATTTTGAAACTCGTCTCCAAAACTTCTAACAAAGGTGTACATTTCTCCCACATGCGCTGTGTAAAGTTACAAAACCAGAAGACATGCTCAACCGTCTCGACCGCTTGGCAGTCCACTCATGGACACCCAGCCTGCCTGGTAAGCTTGTGCTTGTATAAAACGTCTCGCACAGGAAGCCTCTTCCAAGCCACCAGCCAGTTCAGGTCCAGCATATCCAACCGCAGGCCTTTGGGTTGGACTCTCCTCCAGGTCTCGGTGGCAACATTCCCAACGATCTTGGCTTCCTCCCGTTCCATCACAGCACGGTACAGTGCCCTGTGGTTCAACAGAGGCGGGTCTTCCCCTGTCAGGTGATGCTTCACCCAGGACACTGCATGTCTGTAGTGCCACGGCAAGTCCTCCCCATGCGGGATGTCATTCCTCCAGCTGGTAAGATGACGCATGCTGCTGGCGAGCCAAAACCTTGCAAAAAACTGAGAGCTGTGCATTACAGGGTTGTCTTAAAGCGGTACACAACCCTGACACATACAGACAGTTAAGCTTGACAGGGATGTTTGGGACACCCCTGCCACCCTTCTCAATTGGGCGGTACATGTCAATGCACTTAATGTACTCGTACTTTTTATTCCATAAAGAAACAAAAGTTACTCTAACAAGGTATCTGTTGTATCTTGTAGGCATTGGAAAGACATTGGCGAGATGCATCAGAGCAGGTAAGACTTCTGTTTTTAATATTACGACTTTCTCCACGAAGGTTAAAAGTCTATTGCTCCATCGCTGCAGTCTCAACCTTGTATCCTCTAGAGCTTGCAACCAGTTTTGATGTACCATCCCCTGATCTTGAAAGGAGATGGCCAATACTTTCAAGGGGACATTGCAAAAATCTAACCCGTATATCCCTCCTTCATTATCCTTCCATGACCCAAAAAACTTGACTTTGCTCTTTCATTTATTTAGTCTGGCCCCTGATACTTTAGCGAATTCCTCAAAAATAGCCAAAGCCTTATGCAAGCTATGGTCAGAGGTCAATACCAATGTGATATCGTCCGCGTACATAGACAATTTGACGTGTTCGCTGCCACTCCCGGGCAATAATAGCCCGTCCACATCTGGGGTCAACTTTATCATTCTCGCAAAAGGTTCTATATAAAGAATGAACAACAACGGGGACAAAGGGCAGCCTTGTCTTACTCCTGAATTTTGTTTTATGAGCTTCCCGATAAAGCCGTTGACCACAACCCTACTGCCCACCTGCACGTACAAGGTCTTCAACCAGCCAATAAACGTATGTCCGAAACCCATGTGTTCCATCACTTGCCACAAAAAGGAGTTCTCCCCTGTACACCACAAGTTTGATCCTTACCTATTACAGACCCTATCACCTCCTTAAAGCGATTCACCAGTACCTTGGCGATAAGTTTATAATCGGTACACAACATAGTGAGCGGCCTCCAATTTCCTAAGTCCGTCGCCTGCCCTTTCTTAAACAATAAAGTCAAAACCCCCTCTCACATGGAGTCCCCTAACCTTCTCTTAGTAACGACCTCCGTTGTTATTTCAAGCATTATAGGCCCCAGTATGCCCCAAAATGCCTTAGAAAATTCCGCAGGTAAGCCATCTAAGCCAGGCGCTTTCCTGTTTTTCATCCCGGCCAGTGCCTCCTTGAGTTCTTCTAAGCTAATAGGCCTTTCCAGGAGACACCTACCACTCTCTGACACCCGTGCAGAAATACTTTCTAACACAGCGGACTCCGACTCTTCTTCTAAAGTTTCCTCTGAGAAGAGTTCTTGATAGTACGCATGGACCGCTTCCAGCGTGCCATCAGAGTCCTCTACTATCTTATCAATACCTACACGGACCCCGCTCATTCTTCTCCTATCTTGAAATCTCACCTGCCTGAACAGAAAGGCGAAAAATGTCTGTTGTTGTAGCAGGGCATCAATACGGGCCTTGAACAAAAAACTCCTAGCTCTTTGTCTATGGTAGGCCTTCAGCCTGGCCCTAGCGACAGCGATCTCCTCCATATCTACTTCCTCCCCCTCATTAAGCTGTGTATAGAGATTATTCAGTTCCCGTTCCTCCGGCGATTGAGGTTGTACTCTCTTGTGAACTTTCTAATTTTCTTCTTCACTACATCCCACCACTGTAGGACCGGGATATAGTTCTTCTTAGCACCGCACCACTCATTCAATTTGGATTTCATACATTCAATATAAGCTTTCTCACCCAAAACCTCAACATTCATTCCCCAAAAGCCTCTACCATAAGACCTGCGCATAAGATGCAATTCAACCTCAATGATACTGTGATCAGAGCACCACACTGGCTGGACAGGATCTCTCTCAACTGTCACCTCCCTTGAGGCGAAGATGTAATCCAAGCGCCTTGCGATACCTGCCGTGTTCCTCCATGTTGCTGCCACTGCTCCAGTAACGACACGGGAAAAGCAATCCACCAGATTAAAACGTGTTAAAAGCACTCGCAGTTGTTTCCCCCCAGAATCTTCCTGGTTGCTAAGATCAACATTGAAGTGTCCGCCAATGACAAGTGTCTTGTTCATAGCACACAGCGGGTATAGTTCCTTATAAAAGTCTGCTCTCAAGGAGCTTATTGCAGGGGCATACACACAGATAAATCTAAAATTGTTGTTGCCAACGCACACATCCACACTCAAAGCCCTTCCGGGCACTATTACATTATATTCTTCCACAATCATATCATGACAGCCAAATAAAACACCCACACCAGACAAATGGACCCCGCCCACACTCCACCGAGATCCACCCTTGTCCCATTCACGCGTAAAGGCTATAACATCTTTGTCGTTCTTTAGGTGTACCTCTTGCAAAAAACACACTTCATTCTATCTCTTAACCCCCACACATTGAGAGTAACTATCTTCATCTAGGGTATAATTAGGACTTCTCTTCCCATTTACTAATAATCTTCATGGCAGCAATATACGCGTCTCTGACCTCTGACTCCTTATGCCCATAAACATATAATTTGGTGACCTTTCTAGAGGTACCCTCACTCTCAAGACTAACCCCCGGAAAAGCCCTTAAAACATTTTTAAGCCCACCGGCACGATTCGGAAACTTTACGTTTCCATCCATCCATTCACACCTTTTCAAGAAGTTAGAAGATGTTTCAAGCCTCTTCATTATTCTGCCTTCTTTTCTGCTTACTCCGGCCGCAAAGGCCTCCCTAGCCATGCCCGCATTGCTTCGCCGTTTTTTCTCAATGTCGGACAGGAGAATCTTTTTGGAGCCAATTTCTGCATGGGACTTTCCGTACAACTGGAAACGCTGAACCTCTCTCCCTACATGCACACAATTGTACTGAATGTCCCTCTTTAGTATCTCCTGCTCCTCGAAACCAGCGAGCCATAGAACCTTGTTGTACCTCTTGTCCCATTTACAAAGCTCTACAAAATCCCGGGGAAGATCTGAGTCCAGCCAGAGGCCCTCCTCCCCTTGTCCTGGGATTACACCGCCCTCTGAAACCTGAGCAAGTACAGCGCCACTTCCCTCATGAGTGCCTTCAGTGTCAGGGACATACGATGTTCTAAAGGACTCTGAGGAGCCGCTGCCATCTAACTCCCCTTGCTCCTCTTCCCTGACCTCTCCCTCCTCTTCTCCCTCCACTAAGCATAAAAAGGGGGCTGGAGCCTCAGACGCTTGCATATCACCCTGTGGCGGTTCCTCCGGATCTCTGTCCGCTTTTTTCACAAATAGCTCTTCGGGTTCAGCTGACTTCCTTTTAACTTTTTTTGGAGGTCGAAGCACCGTCTTTCTCCTCCTCATCCATTTTATCCCCCCAGCTCTTCTGCGGAGTCACATTCACCACCTTCTCCGCCATTAATTTAAAAAAGTCCAGCTCAGGTGTGTCAAGACTGATTTCCTCTCCTGATTGACCCATTTCCATCTCCTTATTCAATGTCTGCCTGCCATCGGCCCCTGAAACACCTTCCTTCGCCCTCTCCTGTTCCACCAATGGATCAACAACCAAGTTTTCCATCGTGTCTGTGCCGGTTACCTCACTCCTGGAGTCCTTTCGGCCAGCAGACACAGTTTCCTCCTCCCTCTGAGGCCTGCTAATGGCTGCAGAATAGCTACCTGCCCTTTTGGGGCACTCCCTATAAGCATGGCCTTGCTTTCCACATAAATTACACTTAATGTCTTCTGTGCAAGCAGACGTAACGTGACCGATGCCGTCACACCTCTTACATACCTGCACTACACAATTAAGGGCCATATGACCCTCTTGCCCACAACACCTGCATGTGAGGGGCTGGCCCGGGTAAAACAAGTAACCATTATTCAATCCTATAGTGAAAGCAGCTGGCGGTTTGAAGCAAACCATCCCTTGCCTGTGCGCTGAACCGAAACCGCACTCGGTACCTCCTCTTTCCGTTCCAGTACTTCCTTCTATCAAGTAATTTGACCCCTTCGTCCTGCACGTCCACAAAGCGCTTAAGAAAGCTCACAATGTCCTCCTCCACAATATAAGGATTAAACATGTGCACTGTTAATGACCGCAGTTCCCTTGCAAATAGAGGTTCAATGTAGAAATGTCTAAAAGGCTCCTCGTTTCTACGTGCATTAACAATTGTCCAAACTTCGTTGCATCTAACATCGGAAATCAAGGAGAGGTCAAATACCTTTTTCCCGGGGAAATCCTGTAGACAGTAAGTATCCTCCGAGTGTACACCCAAAGCCTTCTCCAAAACCACGTCCTCAAAAGTGTCCCTGTGAACAAACTCCTGGATCCCATCTTCCTCTCGCAAGACGAACCGGATAGTATTCCTCAGCCTCGCCTCCCTGTTGTTCCTCTGCCACGTAGAAAAAAAGCAAAAAAGCTCCTGCCTAGCCTATAGGCAGGCCTGGGGGGAAAAAAAACCCTCACCTTCCCTCCTTCTGACTGTTCCTTCAGCCGCGGTCAAGCCACGTACTGAGATCGCAGCCAAAAGGCAGAGAAGAATTTTTTTTTATTATTATTACAATAATGCAAAAAATCCCTAATTCTCAAAAACATAAAGAACAAAAAAAACAAAAACATTACACCGCTAAATCAACATTCGTCTTCTCAAAATCACCTACTTAGCATAACCCCGTCCCATATGCAAAACACAATCCCACCCCCATCACAACCTCCCCTTCATGCAAACAAAAAATTGTTCAATACCCACATTATACAAATACAAAAGCATATCTGCAGATTATCCCTTCCTTCCAAATACATCGTTCAACTCAAATTCTCTTTCCCACTATAAACAGAACCATCACACAATCTCAAATGTCATAACATCAATACTCAGCACAAGTTATTCAAAACAAACCAAAATAATTCAACTAAAATCCCACAAAATATCCTATGTACACTTACCCCACCCATTAATCCAACCAAACCCCACAAAAAAAGCCCAAAATCCACCAATTCATCCTATTTACATTTACCGCCCCTTATGCAAAACAACCCCCAGTATATCCCCTTATAACAAAATCAATCTGCTACATCAAATAAACTCCCCCCTTACAAAATCAAACTTTCAAAAAATAAACGAAACCATTACACAGCAAAACCAATATCTCAACACACCCTTATTCAAGGCAACATCCCTCCCCAATTTTACACAGTTAAACTTCCCCACTGCTTTCCTCTTCCATCTCTTCCTCTGATATGTTCCCCACACCCTTTTTCTTTTTCCGTCCTTTCTTTTCATGGTCCTTTCTTTTCTGCCACACATATTGTCACATCCTGTTACATAAAAGTTCTGAAAGCTCTCGTGCTCTATCTTCCAAATCATCCTTAACCAACACTTGATCTACAATACCATCCTTCCATTTGAACCTAATACCTACGCCACTAAATGGCCCATAAATATCATTCAAAAATAGATCCTTCGGAAATCTAAACTTCTTGTCTGGCGTACAACGACCATACTCAATAATCTCTGGCGGAACAGGCACAGAAAAGCACCTGCCCACCTTAGTCACAGTTTCCCTAGGCACCACATACTCCTCATCGTCCACATCCGACTCATCACTGCTCTCAGACTCATATCCCTCCGTTCCCCCTGCCACATTCACCATACAACCGCTCCGCTCAACACTCACCATACTACCACTCATCCTAACACCACTATCCTCACCTGAGTTACTTTCTGACTCACACACACTATCCCCCTCCTCATCCACCGTTCTTTCAGCATCTGTTCCCATATGCTCCTTAGACATCTCAAACCCCCCTTGTCCACCCGCAATCTTCACTGCATTGTCCATACAATCCCGAGACACATGACCAAACTCTTTGCACAAATAACACTTTTTCCTTTGAACACAACTTTTCGCCATATGTCCCATCAACCCACACTGCCTGCATCGCACCGACATACATTGCCTAGCAAAGTGTCCCCGTTCTCCACATTTCCAACACTCAAGGGGCTGCCCAGAATACTCCGGGTACCCCCTATGAGTCCCGATCTCAAAAAAGGTGGGGGGGTGTATTACCCCCTCCTCAACTGTCTTCCCCAAGCGCAACCTCATCCGATATATCCACTTCCCAGTCCATACTCCATCCAATTCCACGTCTTTCCTCCCCGCTCCTTGCAGATCCACGAATCATTGCAGGAAGGAGACTATGACCCCCTCCGGAACAAATGGGTCTGACATTTGTACAGTCAAAACTTTAATCTCCCCAGCAAACATCGGCTCAATTTGGAAATCACTAATCGGAACATCGTCTTTCCTCTCCTGTATCTTCCGCCATACATCGAAACATAAAACACCCGATGCTAAAGTCAACTCAAAAATCCCTCGACTAGGAAAATCCAGCAAACAAAGAATGTCTACCAACCGTATTCCCAAACAGTTAATCAAGACGCTTTTCTTGAACTTATCTCTATTCCAGATCTTCAGTCCATCTAGGTTCCTCAGCTTAAAGCGAAGGGAGTCCTTCCTCCTCTCCTCCTTCAGCCAAGGAAAAACTGCCACCGCCTTCCCGCTCCGCTCCATCACTGCAGCCGCCGTCTTCAAGGTAACCAAAGCCGCCGCCACCAATCAGCACCGTTCCAACACCGCAACGCCGTCCTTCACCGCAGTTCCTTCGCTCCTCGTCGACACCAACAAAATCCGGTCTCTCCTTCCATCCGATCCAGCCATTCCTCCGGTCAGTCCATTCCTCACAGCGCCTTCCCGACCTCCTGACTAAGACCTCAGAACTGCAGTCATGCCGCTTTAGCCAAAAGGCCGAGAAGAATTTTTTTTTTTAATTTTATTATGAAAATACAAAAGAAAACTCATATACAGCAATCAATATACGGAATACCAGGAAAGACTGTCAGTGTACATCCAAGTCTGAAAATAAAGAAATCAAACCCTTCCATTTATCTTTCGCTGCGTGAAACTTCCATTTTAAAATGTCTCTTTTTATCCTGGTTTTAAGCTCACTACAAACTTCCCAATATATATCACGATCCCTCCTCTTCCAGTTATCTTTAGTTTGAGCACACCGAGCAGACCATCAAAAATATTTAATAACACTTATTATCAGCCATAACACCCAGTCTACTGTTGCTGTCCGTTCTGTGCCCTTCCATGCCGATATAATTTTATAATAAGTTAACAAAAAACCTGGCTGAACACTCACTAAAAGTTGCTGACATTCACCCCACACACGTTTCGCTGTTACACATTCCCAAAACACGTGTCTTAATGTTTCAGTTTTCTCACATTTTGGATATGGACAGTGTTTGGTTTTAGTAAGTTTATGTCGATACATCACCTCCCTTACCGGGAGGCGATTCCACACGCTTAACCAGTTCAAATCTTTGTAGCAACCGTCCAGGCCTTTGGGTTGAACCCTCACCCAATGCTCTTTTTTCTTTCCTATTAAGGGAGTGTCTGATCGCACATTGACCAGGTCATAAAGGGCCTTTTGCAGCACACATTTTTTTTTCAACCACTTCCCGGAGTGCTTGTAATGCCAAGGGATTACATCCGCTTTAGGACCTGAGTTGCATATCGGTCTCAGCTGTGGCATGGTCCAGTTAAACCATAGCCTGACAAAATATTGGCTCTTATGTGTCACGTCCACTTGTAAGGCTTTGCATAAACAGGAAACATAAATGGCGTCTAATTTAAGGGGGATGTTGGGTACATCCCTCCCTCCCTCCTCTATTTTCCTGTACATGCCCATCCTTCGAATATACTCATTTATTACTCCAAATGAAAGTGAAGACAGATCTTACCACCTCCTTTCTAAGTAACGGGGGTAACGGAAAAACATATGCTAGAAAGATTAAAGACGATAAAACGTCTGACTTCACCACCATTACCTTTCCTGTGTAAGACAACTGTATGTTTTTCCAGCGGCCCAGTTTTACCTTTAAAATATTCAATTTCTCCATCCAGTTTAAGCGAGCTGACCCACATGTGGCAAAGTTCACCCCCAATATCTTGATTGGCCCGGACACTAGGGTCAGTCCTCCTGTTGCTTCTTTTCGGGTCTTCCAAATGCCAAAATATTTCATCTGACTTTTGGCAGTGTTGATTTTAGCCCCTGTCGCCTGCCCAAAGAAATGACAAACCTCAATCGCTCTCAAAAGTCCCCTGTCTGAGTCCAGCAGCAGAGCTATGTCGTCCGCGTAAGCAGCTAGCTTTGCCTGCTGACCCCTACTTCCTGGGATTACTATGCCCGATATCTCCTTGTGTGCACGGATCAGTTCTAACAGGGGCTCCAAATAAATCACATACAATAACGGAGACAAAGGACATTCTTGTCTTACCCCCTTCCTTATGTCAATAAAATCCCCCAAGAATCCGTTGATATTAACACGGGTACCGACATTGGAATACAGCTGCCTCAACCAACCAATAAACTTTCTTCCAAAACCAAACCTCTCCAGGACATTCCATAAGAAGTCGTGGCTTACCCGATCAAAAGCCTTCTCCTGGTCGAGACTTACTAAAATCAAGGGCAAGTGCCTGTCCTCGACCCAGCTGATCGTGTCTCTTATTAAGTGTAGGTTCCAAATCAGAGACCGACCCTTCACACCACACGTTTGATCATTTTCGATGATTTCAGCCAGAACCTCACGTAGTCTTAAACAGAGAATTTTTGCCAGAACCTTATCGGTTGTGAACAGCTGGATAGGTCTCCAATTCCCTAAATAAGTTTTGTCTCCCTTTTTATACAGCAAAGACAACACGCCAGTCTTCATTGTCGGTCCTAAGCCTTCCCCTCCCAGTAAGTCCTTATAAACTGCCCACAATGCATTCTTAATTAAAGGCCAGAAAGTTTCATAAAATTCAACCAGGAGTCCATCTATTCTGGGAACTTTCTTCCTCCCTAAACTATGGAGTGCTGTCTCCACTTCCTCTAGGGACAAATCCTCCTCTAATCTTGTCCTACTCCCATCTTAAATCTTGACTTGTAAAACGTTCAAGACCTCATCTATGTTTCCTGAGGCTACTTCATCCTTAAAGAAATCTTCATAAAATGTAGTGGCTACCTTCACCATTTCCCTGGCCTCCACAGTGATGCCACCACTTTGTCTGAATACCTTCGAATGTCATTTTCTTCTGGTCCTTTCGGACCATTTTGAAAAGACAAGACAGGTTTCCCTCACTACATTCTAAGGAGAAGTTCCTTAACTTAAAAAGAAAACTTCTGGCTCTCTCCATATATAAGGTTTTTAACTCATTCTTAAGTTTACGGATTTCCTCCTTATCTATCCTCGTTCCGCTACTCTTCTGTTCATATAAGTCTTCCAATTTACGTTGTAAATTGGAGATTCCTTCCCTCTCTTTCCTTTTCCTACGTCTGCAGTACCTAATGGTTTCCCTTTTTACCCGCCTCTTAACATCCTCCCACCAATCTACAGTGTTGTCATATAAGGCCCTCCTCGCTTCCCACTTTTTCCAACAGGAGGCAATCAAGTTTTTATAATCTTCCTCTATTAAGATTATAGTGTTTAATTTCCAAAACCCAGAACCATAAAGGACCTTATCTCCCTTAAAAACAACCTTAACCAAATCATGGTCTGAAAACCAGGCCGGGAAAACTGTAGATTAGATAGTCTCCAAACTTCGCGAAAGAAAAACGTAATCAAGCCTTTTTTCCCCACTCCTTGGCTATTACTCCAAGTCGGTCTTTTACCACCTCCACCATCGTGCGCTACACTATCTACTAGATCGTAATTTGAAAACGGGGAACAAATTTTCCTTGTTCCTACCGACATATCAGAAGATAGGTCCTCATTCAGATCTCCACCCAAAATGATCCTCTTATTGGTCATCAATAGTGGCTCCAGTGCTATAAAGAAGTCCTTCCTTTGCCTTCTTTGTGCAGGAGCGTATATGTTAATTAACTTCAGGTTTTCCCTCCCTATCTGTCCATCAACCACTAACACTCGTCCTGGAATGACAACAAAAGAATTAACCAAATTAAAACATTCATTCCCAATGAGAATACCCAGACCGGCCGAATGAACTCCACCAGAGCTCCATCTTGAGGTATTCTCCACCCACATTTTAGAGAGACGCCTACTATCCCCCTCGCCCTTGACGTGAACTTCCTGTAAAAAGTAAAAATCTGACCTCAAAGTCTTTAAAAAATCAAAAACTGCAATTCTTTTGCTATACTTCCTAAGACCCCTTACATTAATAGTACAAATGGACAAACTATCCATTAGGGCTGAGTAGGTTGTCTAAATCACTATTCCCCTGTACACCCACAAAGGGCCCTGGAGTTAAACACTCTACAGAGCTGACCAGGCTAACGTTCATAAAGGAAGGAATGGACAAAATCTCCGGAGAGCCTGTCTCCAGGCTTGTTTCCTCGACTATCTGGCCGGAAAAATCTTCCAGCCTCTCCTCTTCCCTCCTCTCTTCACCTTCCCCCTCCCCTATCCACTCCTGCACTTTGCCTTACTCCTTCTCCTCCTTCTCCTTCAGCTGAGTAACAGCCAGAATCCCCTGTTCACTGAAACTCTGAAGGGATGGTCCCAGCTCAAATAACGTAGATATCCCTTCCTTACTCCTTTTCTCCTCATGGGAGTCGAATTCATCCCTAGAACCATCTCTTACCCATTTCTCAGGTTCCCCAATCGATTCATAGAAGCTTGCCCTTTGTGCCTTGTTCTTTTTCTTCCTCCTAAGCTCTGTAAGCTTTGCACAACCTGTCGCTATCTTACTGGGCCCTGCTACATCACCCGAAACGACCTCCTCACCACAAACATCCTCACGTTCACTCCCCCTGTCACTCAAACCATCCTCACCTTCAATATCCTTACTCGATAGAGCAAATTCTTCTAACCCCAACCCTATAGTTGTACTAGGTCCCTCCTCCTCATCGGAGGTTAACAGGGCAGTATACCGATTTGCCTGTGCTAAGGAAAGATCTCCCCTCCCTGGACCTTTTCTGGAACCCCCTCCCCGCTTTCTCCGAGTCCCCACTGTCGACCACTCAAAAGGGTCAACCCTCCCTTCCTCAGTCACTCGGTTGTCCACTTCCAGAAGTCCAGGTGCCGCCTCTGATGGTGAGACCGTCTGTCCCTCTCCGGCTGTCGTGTCTTCAAAGGATCCAACTTTTCTCCCACTGCAGGTTCTTCTGTCTCCTGGGATGCCACAGGCTGCTGCCAGATGTTCGCCGCCATGTCACCCACATCCTTGCCAGGTAAGTTTTTTCCCCTAACAACGTCCGCAAAACTTCTAGCTCTTTTTGCACAGTATTTGAATACATGCCTGCAAAGATTACACACTAGGGCGCTGTTGCAATCCTTAGCTAGGTGGCCAAGCTTCCCGCACCTCCTACAGGCTACCTCTTTACACTCTGACTGAACATGTCCATGCCTGCCACAGTTTCGGCACATTAACGGCTGTCCGGGGTAGTACATATAACCACGGTTTGCCCCAATGGAAAAGAAGGCGGGCGGATGCAACAGTCCCCCTTATACCCTGGGGCTTGGCCTCATACGGACTGCATATGATCTCTTTCACATCCAGAACCCTTTGGCATCAATGATTTTCCTGCATGCCCCTTGCACGTCGACAAACCGCCTCAGAAAAGTAACAATGTCCTCCTCTAGCATGCGGGGGTTGTACATATGCACAGTCAAGGTGCGCATTTCTCTGGCAAACAGAGGTTCAATATAAAACTTGTCAAGAGGCGCCTGCTCTTTTAGACTGAGTCTTGGACCAGAATTCATCACAAAGGTTACCAGAATACAAGGTGATATCATACGTGCCCTTCCAGTAAAAGTCTTGCAAGCATAAAACATTTTCCTTTTTGACACCCAAGATCTTGTACAAAATGTCTCTCTAAGACACTCCTATCCATCCATCCATCCTTCTCTATCTCCTTCTGCTTTCAGCACAAAATGCACCGTAACCTTCATTTGTCCCTCACGGGACAATTAAGGTCTGGCCGCCATTCCTGACGTCTTCTTACTGGCTTCCGAAGTCATCTGGGAGCCCCACCTTCGCCCCCTGGGCTCAACCCAGAGCGATTCCAGTGGTGGCTCGACGATGTTACCAGCAATTGTTCCTCCAAGTGACTGGACTCCTCCTCCACCGGTAAAGTCTCCTTCCCTGCAGGTCGTCTCTCACAAAGCCGTCCGCTCTCCGCCGTCGCCCTTCTCGTACTCCTGAACAAGTCGTCCGGCCGCGGTCACGCCACACACCTTCTGATCTTGGCCAAAAAGGCCGAGAAGCGATGCCCCTAAAGGCGTGGACCGATGCGCGGGCGTTCCGCTGGCACCAAGTGGCGCAGGCCGACTCCTCTGGATCCCGGGACCCGCGCAGCTGCCGGCCTCCCTGCAGCCAGAGGCCTGCTGCCGGACTCTGCTCCCCCTCTCTCTTGCCTGCCTGCCTTCCTTCCTGCCAGTCCCGGGCGGGGGCCCTCCTCTTTGATCTTCTGTCAACGGCCCGACAACGACCGCAGCTGCGGGGGGCGCCAGCTGCCCAGCCTCCTTAGCTTAGGCCCCTCCCACCGGCAGCAGCTGTGCCGAGCCAGCTACTAGTGAAAGTGTCAGCACCTGCGGGCAGAGGCAAGGGGCAGCTCTCTCTCTCGGGAGGGATGGGGACACACACACGCCTGCCTGCCGAAAAAAAAGAAAGAAAAGGTGTATATACTAAGTTTTTTGGAGGGAAAATGCACGGGATCCGAAAAGGGGGCCGGCCTGCTTGCCGAAAGTCGAGACGCGGGAAAGTGCACAGAGGGAGCACGGAGACGGGGAGGGGGAGAGAGAGACACAGAGACATACAGATGGACGAGAGACGAGACCGGAGAAGAAGGAGCTCCAGTCCACCTCGCTTGCTTGCTAGCTATGTCTGTCTTTTCACCGCTGAGAGAAGGTAGTGCACCGTTCCCGGAGGCGCTGCAATACCAGGCCGATGCGTGGAGAGGACGGAGCAAGCTCCTGATCCAGCTCCCTGTTCCAAAAATCCGTTTAATATGTGGTCCCCCGATGGGGGACGTATCGGATATTAAACTGATAAGAACAGATTTTTTATGTTTTTATTAGAAAACAGTTCTTAAAATAACATATCAACAATTTTACAACCAAAATAATAACCAACAATCAAAACAACCAAAACCCATGACACCATCCAAATTAACTAACCGTCATAGAATACAAGCAATAACCATACCGTTTACACAAATTCCATTCCATTATCAACAAACATTTCAAAGCAACCCAAATCTTTAACACTTTAACAACATCCACACACTCACCCTTATTCTTTCCATTAACACGAAAACCGATCACCTGGTCTTTGTCCACCACATAGAAGTCTGGGTACTTCTGTTCTATGAAGCGCGATGCCTTCAGCAAACCCCTAGTTTTAGCCCTACAAAGGGGGAACGACATCGTACGTATACAAAACCCTTCTCTTCTCGGCCTTTTGGCTAAGATCAAGTTCAAGTGGCATGCCCGCAGTTCTTGTCTTTCCAAAGGTCTAGAAGGCGATCGAAGTCCTGAAGAGTGCTTGAGCTGGTATCGCTCTAGGTTGAGCCTAGGGGGTTAAGGCCAAGCAGTAGCTGAGCTGGGTGGGATCCGGCAGCAACACAGGTACTCGTGGCCTGCCCGCGGTGCTTACTTTCTTCCTCGAGACTCGGAAGCGCTATCCACTCTCTCTCTCTGTCTCCTTGGCCTCTTGGCTGGGAGTAGGTACTCGTGGCCTGCCCACGGTGCTTGCTTTCTTCCTCGAGACCCAGAAGCACTTTCCGCTCTCCTCTTTCTTTCCTCCTGCGCCTGCACCTAGCTGGGCTTTGCCCACAAGGACAAAGGCCAGGGCTCCCTCGCTGCTCCTTTAGCAGCTAAACCCTCCTCTCCACAGAACCTTTGCTTTCTCTCTTTCTCTCCTTTTTTCCTTTTTCTCCTTTCCAGGAAAGATGGCAGACAAGAGGACACTGATCCGGTTCCACTGGACCAAGAAAGCAGAGACGATGCCAACTGCGAAATCCTTCTTCAGGACCTTCCTGAGAGGGATCCTGCAGTTGGTGGCCGGAGATCTCTACTGCCTGCAAGACAACAAGGCAGAGAGATACATGGAGGCCTACATGGCCACGGACGCCTCATACAAAAAGGCAACGAAAATGATCAGAGAAAAAGGTAAGCACCCCGGTTTCTCTGATTTCAGGCCGGAGCCTATGAGGAAGACTAACCAGAGGACCATCACAGTCCTCACATACAACCCCTACGTGCCAACGGAACTGGTAACAGCGTACCTCGGGAGGTATGTAACTGTGGTGGGCAAACCGACGGAGATTAGGGACAGTTCCGGCGTCTGGTACGGCAAACGCCAGTACCGAGTCCTCCTGAAAGAGGACCCAGAGGGTGTCGACGGTTTCCAGCAGCCCCCGGCCCGCTTCAACATCGGAGCCGACAGGGGGTACCTTTATTACCCCAGAATGCCGGAATTCTGCAAGAAGTGCAAACAGTCTGGCCACAAGGAGAACACATGTGACATCATCGGATGTCACAACTGTAACAAAGGGGCACCTGGCAAAAACCTGCCGGGCTGCCAAAACGTGCGACGGATGCGGCGCCGAGGGACACCTCCTTCGCCAATGTAAGGTAAGCAAACCTTCGTTTGTGCAGGTGGTGGAAGCCGGCCGGTAGAAACTGGTCTCGAGACAAAGGGAGAGAGGTGAGAACAAAGAACTCGCACCTCCCCCACAGAGAACTAAAACTGCCGAGGCCACACCCCCAGCTGAACTGGTGCCACAAGATAGTGCCAGGACGACGGACAAAATGGCCGACCGGAGGAAGGACCCTGGATAACTCCCACCAAGAAGGGAAAGAGAAAGCGGGAGAAGAGATGCAGGGCAGATCCACCATCGGAAGGACAAAAGAAAAGAGTGGTGAGGGAGAACCGTTTCCTCGTCCTAGAGGAAAAGGAACTTTCTTCCCCCGAGACCCAGAAAAAACAGGAGGAGGCAGCCCAGGAAATGGAAACCCTCCCCCACGAGGCCCAAAGACAACAGGAAGTGACAGCCCAGGAAACAGAACCCCCCTCCCCCGAGTCCCACGGACAACAGGAGGAGGCAGCCCAGGAAGAGGTAACCCCCTCCCCCGAGGCCCAGGGACAACAGGAAGAGGCAGCCCAGGAAGTCGGAACCCCCTCCACCGAGGCCCAGGAACAACAGGAAGAGGCAGCCCAGGAAGTGGAGCCCCCCTCCCCCGAGGCCCAGCAGCAACTGGAGGTCCCCGAAACTTCTGGAGAAAGGGAAGAAAAGAGCCTTCCCGAAGCGGTGGCGGAGAGTATCCTCAAGGAAGACGAGGATTACTTTGAAGCCGCCCTGGAGCCGGGACTGATGGTAGGGCTGGACCTGTCCCCAGCGAGACCTGGAGGGAGCCCAGCATATTCCCCCCAGGACCCGAACGAGAGGAGTTACATCTAGGCTAAACAGTGCCCAGATGTAGACTCCCATGTTTTCCACTGTAAGTACAAAGAGAGGAGTTTTAACTTTCACTTGTTTAATCATGACAGTGAAACTCACCTTTCTAACAACCAACGTGAGAGGGCTGAGAGACCTGGTGAAAAGACGGGGAGTCTTTCATGATCTGGCCTCAAAGTCTTTCTCAGTTTTTCTTACAGGAGGTCCACCTGAAGGATGAAAGCGACAAGCTGACATTCACCAGGGAATAGACAAAGGGAGAATCATGCTGGAGCGTAGGAGGCGTCCACTCTTCCGGAGTGGGAATCCTCCTCGGAAACACAGAGATGACGCTGGTTTCCTCCTTCTCGGTGGTGCAGGGCCGGATCCTGGTCGCAGACATCGACTGGAGGGGGCAGAAGTTGAGAGCAATTAACGTCTATGCTCCGACGGAACCTTCTATCCGGAAGGAAGTGTTTGCTGACCTGCACCACCAACAGACAGGTGGTACTCGGCGGGGACTTCAATGTCGACTGGGAGAAGGGGAGCGACGCTAGCTCAGTGCTGCCCTAACGATGCCGGAACGACGTGGAAAAACTCCCGGGGAGTGTGAAGCCGCCTGGACTACATCTTTATGCACACGACCTGCTCCCTGGAGTCGGCGACGGTGTCCCCGGTGTGGTATTCAACCCGGTGTGGTTGGCTAACACCAACCTGCCAGCATTCGGTCGTGGGTACTGGAAGCTGAACTGGGAGATACTGGAGGAAGACGACTTCAGGGCACTGTTCCATAAAGACTACACGAGCTGGGTCGATTTGAGAGACGGCTACGGCTCCGTGGTGGAATGGTGGGAGTCAGTGAAGGACAGGACCTGAACCCTGGCGCAGACGTAGTGCGGACAGAAGGCGGCCAGGGAGAGGAAGGAAGCTGTGCGACTCCAGAGACAACTAGAGGAGGAGTACAGCTGAGCTAACGGGGGAGGAGCCTTCAATTAAGCCCGGGCACGGGACCTGAAGGAGAGGCTCCGCAAACTGCACACTGAGAAAACCAAGGCTTTCCTGGTAAAGGCACAAAGGGAGCATTATGAGAATAATGAAACCTGTTCCTCCTATTTCTTCAATCAGGTCAGAGGAGCCCAGAAAAAGAGGGTGATCCACAGCCTGAGACGGGGAGATGGAGAGGAAGTGCTGGACGAGAGCGACAAGGTAGAAGCGGCCACCGCTTTCTACATGGAGCTCTTTTCAGAAAAGCAGAGGGAGGTGGAGGCAGGCGATGCTTTTCTGGAGGGGCTGAAGGCACGAGTACCGGAGAAGGTGAGGGAGGACTTGGAGGGTCCGATCACGGCCGAGGAGCTGAAGGTGGCGCTCTTGTCCATGGAGAATGGCAAGGTGCCAGGGCCGGACGGACTCCCCAAGGAATTCTACACCTGCTTCTGGGACACCCTGCCGGCAGATCTGGTGGAAGTCGCACAGGAGATCTTCCGCCGGGGGAAACTCGGAGACACCTTGAGGAAGGGCGTCATCTCCCTGCTCTTCAAGGGAAGAAACACGGCCGACCTCAAAAACTGGAGGCCGATCACGATGCTCTGCGTGGACGTAAAGATCCTGTCCAAGCTTCTGACCGGCAGACTGAGAACCACCCTCCCCCACATCATCCACAGCGACCAGACGTGTGGGGTGGAAGGGCGATCCGTCAGCTCGAACCTCCAGCTGACCAGAGACGCCATCGCCTGGGCCGAGGACCAGAACATGCTCATGATGGTGGTCAGCCTGGACCAGGAGAAAGCCTTTGACAGAGTGAACCACAGCTATCTGTTCAGGGTGCTGGAACGCTTCGGTTTCGGAGAGAGTTTCAGCCGCTGGATTAAGATTCTGTACTCTGACATGGGCAGCAGAGTGAACGTGAACGGAAACCTGGGGGATTTCATTCCCCAGGAATCCAGAGTACGACAGGGCTGCCCCCTTTCACCCCTTCTCTATGTTCTCTTCACAGAGCCCTTAGCAGAGGAGACGAGACGGGATCCTGTCATCGACGGCCTGGAGATACTGGGAGGCGCGGGGGAAACCCTGAAGATCTCCCAGTACGCCGATGACGCTGTTCCTGAGGTCGGACAGGGGGTTGAGGAGGGCCCTGCAGGTCCTGGAGCAATACTCCAGAGCCTCGGGGTTGAAGCTCAACCGCCAAAAGAGCAAACTGAAGTTCTTCGGGCCCTGGAAGCACAGGACGACGGCGGCGGAGGGTCTCGAGCTCTGCACGGAGCCCCTCAAAATACTGGGGGTGTCCTTCCAGAGCCAGGACAACGAGACCATCAACTGGACCAAGAGGATCGCCAAGGTGAACGCGAAGCTGGGTCTGTGGAAAACGCGGTCGCTGTCCTACACAGGGAAAGTGATGGTGTTGAAAGCAGACATCCTGCCGGCTTTGGTTTACCTGGCGGTGGTGTACCCGCTGCCGGCCAGACTCAGACGAGCACTTCAAGGGATGATCTTCGGCTTCGTCTGGGGCGGCAGGTACAAGTGCATCACAAGGAATGTGTCAGCCGGTCGAGGAAGGGGGTCGAGATGTCCCACATTTCCCCCTGAAACTCGACTGCATCTTCTTCTGCAACCTCTGTCGGGCGCTGCGGGAGCCCATCGGCCACAAGTACCAATACTTTGTCAGGCTGTGGCTCTCCGTCCCGATGAGGCACTTGGTCCAGTGGTCAAACACCGGGCCCAAGGCAGAGAGGCGACTGGAGTTCTACACCCACGCTGTCAAGTGGAGCAGGAGGTACGAGGCCACGAGACAGCCAGAGCTCTGCACCAACCACAGAGCCCTGTACAAAGAGGTGAGGGGGCATCTGGTCGCCAACGAAAGGCTGCAAGTTCCCAGACAAGTCTGGGAAAGAACGCAGCCAAAAGAACTGGACAACGAACTGAAGGACCTCAACTGGATGGCCGTACACAAGAGACTGACTACCAGAGAGGTCCTCTACAGACACTCGATCTCCAGGAATCCGCATTTCCCCCGGGACACGTGTTTCGTCGAGGAGACTCAGGAGCACGTGTTCTGGAGCTGCCCCTTCGCCAAGGCGGTGTGGGGCAGAATGGACAACACCATGCAACTCCTGGAGACGGGTGCAGTGTTCAGTTACCAGTACATTCTGCTGGGGCTGGCACCTACCAGAGTAGACAAGGGGACACAGTTCCTGATGTGGCTGCTGCTGTCCCTCACAAAAAAGGCCTGTGGGACGCAAGGAACAATCTCATCCGGCACAACATCGAGTGGGGAGCGAGGGAGCTGGAAGAGAGGATCCTGGCGGACCTCAGGAGGAGGATGAAGCGCAACGTAGCCAAATGGGGTTTCCCCACGGCGAGGGAGCGCTGGAAAGGACTTTGGACCCTTTACAGGGATTAATGGACAACAGCAAGTGGTAGGGTTTGGAGGGACTCTCATAATAGCGCAAATCTGCCCACACTTGCAATGATTGATAACGGACAATCACCGCCGTTCCGCCGTTGTTTTTATTACGTGGAGTATTAATGTTTCTTTTTGAGATTTGTTTTTCAGAATAAAGTATATTTTATAAGAAAAAAAATACAAAAACCTTCTCTCCTACTATACTTAATATTACAAGGCTCCTTTTCCCAACATGCTTTACTTTCTTCACAAAATATTATCCGCCCCTTGCGTTCTGCTCCCCATATGCCCAAATTAGCATAAGGTCCTGACACCTCTTCCATTACTGAAACCTCCCTCCCCTTACTTCCGGCCTCCTGCACACCAGACACTGCTGTCCCACTCCCACTTCTAGAGGATTTCTCCTTCTCCATCACTCCTTCTGCATACTCTCCTCTCCCACTACTGCTACCTCTAAACCCTCACTCTCTACCAACGTCCTACCCCCTTCCTCACCAACACTCTCCCTAACTATTTCCATCTCACTCTCCACTATTGTCTCCTCCAATGCTAGAGCAGAGAAAGTTCTCACTCTCCACTGCCTTCCGTCCCGTTTTGACCTGCTGTTTCGTAGTCTCCTTCCGTTTTCCTCCCTTCACAACCGACCAGTCACCACCCTCCTCATCCTCACTCATTTGTCCTGTCCATGACGTTCCACTCAAGTCTTCTGTCTCTTCTGAGTCATCAGCTGCCGCTCTCTTCCCAAGGGACACTCCAGGGACGGAAACCTTCCAGCGCACTGAAGCCCCCTCGTCGCCACTTGCTGCTGCTCTTTCCAGTGCTTTTTCAATATCACTGCGCTGTTAGGCTTGACGCTGTTCCAGTAGCTGTTGCTGCCGCGTAAGATCGGGGACGTTTCGAGCATCTGCTATACAGGTGCCCTGACTCCCCACACAAATTACACGACAGCCCTACCTTACAATCTGAGGTCATGTGTCCCTCCACCCCACACCTTCTACATGTGACAGTTAGCCGCAACATGACCTTGCTTACCGCACTTGCGGCAGCCCGTCGGCTGACCTAGGTAAAATAGGTATCCCCTTCCAGCACCAGCATCCAACACCTTGTATCCTGCGCCTTGTATATCCACATATCCACTTGTTTTTTATTAAAGTACAAAATAAACAAGTTATCACAGAAACATCACAAAACTTACAAAATCAGATCACTGAAACCATTAAACCTCATTCCAAATCCAAAAGGGTTTTCCACCGCTCTTTAGCCACATGATAACCCCATCTCCCGTAATCATATCTTTGCATTTGGCGTAACTCATACTTAACATTCCCACTTATCTGCACACTCACATCAGCCCCATACTTCACCAAATGATTTCTGCAGTCCCAGAGGACCAATTTAGTCAGACACACCATCAACCACCACAAAAAGTTTATCCTCTCATCCCCCTTGACCAATTTCCATCCCCCTAATACCACTTGCTCAGTTAGTTTAAAACTCGGCCACAGACTTGTGAATAGGGCCGATGCTTATCCCAAACAGATTGTGCTATTCCGCAACCCCAAAACACGAGCAATGGATTCGACCGCGGCGCACTCAGTCCTTGGGCACAAAGGAGACTTCGTCAACTTGTGTTTACACATGACTTCTCGCACAAACAACCTCTTCCACCCACACAACCAATTCAGATCCTTCATCCTATTGGGTAACCCCTTAAGGTGAAAAAACCTCCAGCGATGCTCTGGTTTCGCTATTCCGGGATACTCTTTTAGTATGCACACCTCCCTTGCTCTCTCATATAAAACCCTGTGCCGCATACAGCCCTCATCCAACTGTGCCCCGGAGTACTTTCTCAACCAAGCAGTCGCTTGCTTATAAAACCACGGCTGCTGCTCCACCATGGGAGTGGCATTTGTCCACCTGCACAGGGGCCGCACTGCTCAGGAGAACCAAAGTCTAGCAAAGTATTGATGCTCGTGCTGCGCTTCCCCATACACAGCTCCACACACACCTGCTACAAATATTGCATTCTGGACCCTATCTGGATTCACACGAATGCCTTCAAAATTCCTCCGCCCTTGCTTTGCCCTCACTGACCTGAAAAACTGGCCAGACACCTCTTCATATGGTTCCATAACCCGATCTCTTATACGGAACAGAAAATCCCTTGCCTTTTTGACGTAGATGTCCTTCAATTTCACTTTCAACCCCTGAGCTGCCTGAAAGTCGAAAGCCAAACCTTTATTTCCACGCTCATAGATCTCTTGTAGCGCACTCTGCAACCGCCACACCTCTCTATTTTCTCTATGTGCTCGCAAAGAACAATACTGCTGCAAAATGATTTTAAGCCTACACTTTAGGCTACACTAAGCCTTCACCAATCAATCAAAGCTGGCCGGGTACTCTTCTGGGCCAGCCATAGCCGCAACTTTTCTCTAATTAACAGGGAATAATCATGTTCCTTCAGAACAGCTGTGTTTAATCTCCACACACCTTTCCCGTAATTAGTACTCAAGTCACCTACTTCGACCTGGATGAGTACATGGTCTGTGAACCAGACCGGAGTCACAGTAACATTTCGCACAGGGATACACGAAGACACGAAAACATAATCCAGTCTCCTTCCAACTCCCCTAGTATTCAACATTCAACACTCCCCAAGGAATTCAACATTTAATCAAAAATCAATCATTTAATCATTTAATTAAAATCAACTTTACAATATTAAATTATCACATCCAAATCAATAAATTATTTAGTTGTAAAATTGTAGTCTCATATCCCAAATCAGGTTTTTAGTAGGAATACAATTAAACAATTATATGCGCCACAGAATAGATAAATAGCAAAGTGATACGATAATCTTATACAATTTCTGTGATCATTGCACTAAGAACCCAACTGATAATGTTTTTATTTTGTGTGTTCAAATCTCATCTCAACTAAACTGTCTTATGACATTAAAAATTACACACAAATAACAATGTTAAAATGCTAGTTCAATACTATAACAGCCATAAAATTAAGAATAAAGGAAAATTATGTAAAGAAGGTCAAATGTTGAAACATTTGAAAGGGAAAGGAGGACAAAATTATTTTACACATTATTAAAATAAATTCAGATTAAAAAAAACTATATCCTACTAAATTGTTGTCAACTGCGTACAGTAAACATGAAGGCGAGAATATTTTTTCCCCACATTTTTAACCAATGTTTCAGGTCTTCACATTTTGTAATATGGATTCATAGTAATATAGTAAATGTAAAAACCTTTTTTTTAAAACATATTTAAATGTTCAGAGCAGTTTTGCTTTACAATTTAACATTCACAATTTCTATCCAGAGATTTAAATGGTTGTTTGCAAAATGCTAATTTTTAAACTAGTTTTGGAAAGTACCCTTTCTCCATTAACTACATTTAAAAATACATTTTTTCTTTTTTTAATTGGGCCTCATCTGTAAAGTTTTATTTTAAGCTTGAAGGAAGTAGGAAGGCACATGTAGTTTTCTCTTACAAAATATTCTAAAACATTAGCTGTACAATTTTGAAATACTATTTTCCATCTTATCTGTTTATGTAATTAGAAAATCATGTAATGTATAACACACTTGTTTCAATCGTATTGCATTTTATTTTTTAAAAAATTATATAAATTGCCATTCATGTTGCCAACCACTTAACTTTTCTTTGTTTTCATTGCTTTTCATTTTTAGTTTTTTTAAATACCAAATTTACACATTTCAGTACTTTGAAGTCGTTCTTCACTTTGTTTTTTTACAATAGTAAAGTTTTTCTAAACAAATGTCAGTTTCTTTAAAAAATTTTTCGGAGTATAAAACTGTAGATATTGGGTTTTAAACATTATTAGTTTTGTGCATGAGAATGCAGACAAATGCTCTGTTTCCATTGGACAGGTGATCAGTTAATTAAAACCTGGAACACAGAACCTGAGCTATATAAGACTGACTAAAGGAGCGTAGCTTGGAGTAGAATGACAAAATTTATGTTTTTTTTTTTTTTTTTATTTGGAGTGGATGGTTTAAAAAGAGTAAAGCTTAGAAGTAAGAAGTTTTGGAGTTTTTCCAAGAGTATAAGATTAAGGGAATAGAGTTTTTGATTTGTGGTGTACAGAAGAGGTTTTAATTAAATAGCTTTAAATAAAAGTATGGTTTATCAAGCTGTTCTATTCTGTTACACGTGTTTTTAAAGTGAACACAAATGTTTATAATGAGTACTTATACTTTTTATGATTAAGTGAAATTAAATGTATCTGTTATTATCTATTATCTGTTTGTCTGTTCTTTATACAGGTTCTTATTTTTCATCCTACAGACCTGAAGTACATCTTATCTTGGATTAGGTTTTTAACCTAAAACCTTTCACCTTCAAGGTCAATAGGCCATTTAATTTAGAACCTGGTATGTTTTGTATCAAACTGATGGGAATCCCCATCCTCACTTGTTTTTTGATCATTAGGGTAGATCCACCAAAATGGTTTCAAAAGTCAAAGAGATCGAACACTCGCAGCTCACCAAGCTGAAACAGATGAGCAAAGAGATGCGAGGCAGCAGGTAGACCAAGCAAGAAAAGCAGCTCAAAGACAAAGAGGGTTTGACCTTCACGATGCAGCTTTTGATTACATTAACAACTTTGACATCTCGTAACACAAAGCTGTTGAAATTGGAGTGTGGTGTGGAGTTACTGCAGTGCAATAATGGAAATGTGAACCTTTTGCCAATAGAACAACCACCAGGGCCTCTTCTCTCATTGATGGAAGGTGATACAGAGAAGTCCAGGCACTTCCTTTCAAATATCAGAAAGTACAATTCGTGTTTCCAAATGACATTGTTTGGTGCTTCTAAAAGAAGTAAATGAGACAGGATTTATGCTCACCTTCAAAATCCAAAAAACGTGACATTATCCTTCATCAGAGAGATGATACCCTACAGAGAATTTTGGAAATGTCGTCCTTATGATATGCTCCAGTACCCAATAATATTTTGGAAAGGACAAGATGGCTACTTCATCGAAATTCTGTCTCTCTCATCAGGAAAGAAAGAAATTGCAAGTGATTACTATGCTTACCAGATTATGGTGAGATCAAATGGTTCCAATCACATTTTGAAGAGCACAGAACTATTCCACCTGTACATTAACATGGACACAAAAATTGAAAGTGAGTGTCTTTGGCAGAGCAATGGCACGGTCGCTAAGGATATGCGCATATGACTGGAAGTTTTGTTGGTTCAAATCCCACAGCTGGCAGAGGAATCCTACTCTGTTGTGTCCCTGAGCAACCCCAGCTGCTTCAGGAGTGCCGTTTAAAAGGCTGACCCCGCACTCTGTCCCCAAGCTTCACTCTCCCTGTCTGTGTGCCTATGTATCTCCTGGAGAGCAAGCTGGGGAATGCAAAAAGACAAATTCCTAATGCAAGAAATTGTATCTTTTGTTCATTTGCCAAAATCGGGCACAATTTCAATCTGAGATATACCAGGGTCTGAGAGATCTAATCACCAGTGATGGAGACATCAATGTTGGTGGGGGAGAAAGGGTGATATTACCTTCCTCGTTCACAGGAGGACCAAGGTACATTGATGAAAAGACTCAAGATGCCATGACTCATGTGAGACCTGACTTTTTCATTACTTTCACATGCAACCCTACATGGGAGGATATACAGAGAGTTCTTTTACCTGGCCAAAAGGCAATCCACAGACATGATCTTATTATAAGAGAGAGGTTTTCGGAGAAAGGTGATGTCACTCATCAGTCTTCTAACGGAGCAAAATCTTTGAATCAAGATGCCACATGTATACCATAAAATGGCAAAAGAGAGGTCTACCTCGCGCTCACGTCTTGCTCTGGTTGGTCAACAAGATTCACCCCAAAGATTTTGACAGAATTATTTCAGCTGAAACTCCAGATCCTCATGATAACCAAGTTCTGTTTGTTGTAGTGAAATAAATGATTCATGTGCCCTGTGGTCCTTTTGAATCGTAACTTGTGTGTAGGACATATATACATACCGCGGTATGTGATTGGCTGGCCAAAATGACCAACAGGGGCACTCGTGGTACGTCGGTCGGTCATGGAAAGATTTAATCATTTAATGTCTTTACTGTACACGTTTTAATCTGCTTAGTATTGAATATTTATATGGAATTTTACAACTAAAGGGGCATTTTAGTAGCTGGGCACAAAAAGAATAGGAGCATAACGCATCTGAAGGTCATAAATGATATTAATTTAGGAACATAAACATATTATGTAAACTATATATGGCTGGTATTGGTACTTTAAAGAAAAAATACACACCAGTAATTCATTTCTCCCTAAACATTTTAAGCATCAAAGTCTTACATGTGTTTATTTCGGAAACTATTTTATGTGCTCCTTGCTCCCTCTGACCATGTTACTGTACGTTTATACAGTATACAGTACTCTGTGAGAAAAGTGATAGTTTTGTGTGACATTGGACAGGTGATCAATTAATTAACACCTGGAACACAGAACCTGAGCTATACAAGACTGACTAAAGGAGTGTAGCTAGGAGTACAAAATATATGTGTGCTAACTGGTTATTTGAGAAAGTAGTGGAAGTGTCTGATTATGTATCGGACAAGTGTAAGTTGACGGAAAAGGAGGGAAAATATAGAAATAAGTTGAGTTTATCAGAGGGAGTTTGGGGTGAAGATGCCTGTAAGAAAGTGTATGAGTATTGGTATAAGCACAAGGATGTATCTGCAGCCCTGGTGTGCGGCCGACACCAGTGGTGGCAGATAAGCGTGAAAGAGAAATCGCAATGTGATAAAAAAGAAAGTGTGTTTATGGAAAAAAAAACAAAGCATTAAATGAAAGAAAAGAAACTTTACTTGCTACAAAGAAGAGTATGAACAAAAGCAAAAAAAGGCTGTGCAGGAGGGTCGAAAGCTGAAAAGGGTACAGACTGTCAGATGGTGTTTGGTCTTAGCAGGACTGTCGGAAAGTGTCTGAGCAGTGGTGAAAGAATAAACAGACGGATAGTGGAATAAGTGATGTCGCGTTTATGAGAAGTTACGCTGTTAAAAAAGATACATAGAAGTGAAATAAAATACATCGTAGTACGAAGAAAAAATGTATTCTTGATGTGTATGTGTGTTTTATTAATGTGTGTGTGTGTGTAAAAGAGCGCAGTGCGTAACTGTGCGTTTTGGTATAGTAAATGACGGTGCGAGTGCGTTTAGCCAGCCAGACTGGCTAGAGAATTAACTTAAGAGACTTGATGAAAACAAACGATGAAAAGCAACTTAAAGAGACTTGAAAATATAAGAGCGTCTGAAACGTATAAGTACAGTACAGGTGGACTTAAATGAGTTAGGTAAACAGTTTTTGTATTTACTGTATATACAATTAGTTGAAACAAAAGTTGATTTATTTGAATGGCTTGAAATCAGATATCGCTGAAATGCTGTAGATTTAGAATCATGACTGGTGGCTTATATTGTGAAATTTGTAGAACTAGATATCTCTATTGAAAAATTGTGAGAAATATGTACACGAAGGTGAGAGCAAATCTCAGGTAAATTTATCACCCAGCTAAGAGTTCTGTCTGGGGAGAATAAACAGTCTTTTGAAAGATCTGTTTACCTAAAGATTAGATCTGGTAAATCCCTTGTAGCCTCCCTAAGTCTGTCCCAGTCCAGTGTGTAAAAGGAGTTAAACCTAAAATGTGCTGTTAATGGTGTGTCAGTTTCTCTTTTATGGGATACTGGAGCACTACTGTCATGCGTGTCTCACTCCTCTGTTCAACAGTGTGCTATAGAGTAATTTATATGGCGAGACAGCAGGAGGCCACAGGAGTACTGGGGCAGCGAGGTTTACTTGCTGAGTACCAGATTTTAACATTGATTCTAACATTCACGTGTACTTATTACCGGAATGTGGGTGGTTCCATCCCAGATCTATTGGGCTGGGATGTTATGCAGCATTACAAGGAATGACTATACAGAACACGGTATCACGTGGCTTCAACTGACTGTGATCACTCAGTATGTTGATGATATTCTGAGTGCTTCCCCTGACGAGGAAACCCACAAGTCTGAGCTGCTTCAGGTTTTAGAGTTTCTAATATTAAGCAGTTATAATAAGCCCCTTGTGTGTCTAGGACTGTGTAACTTTAACAGGGCCTGGGTGGAATGTTTTACGGGATGAGCACAACTTTTAAGAGATCTGCTTAAGGGGGGAGTGCAGTCCAAGGACAAGATTGCTTTGGTTCCAGCAGCAAAAGCCGCCTGTAATAATTTGAAACAAGCTCTCTTACAGGTGCTGAGATTGGGGTTTCCTCAGATGGATCCACCATTCCTTTTTTATGTAAGTGTGGAAAATGGGTTCTGGGCAGCTGTGCTGACGCAGGGGCATGGAGATAGGCACCGCCCGGTGGGATCCTATTCGAGACCATTAGATGCTGTAGCCAAAGGGTGGGGGACCGTGAAGATTTAAGAAGATGTAATACTGTTTACTGATGGGTCCTCTCTGGTGCATGAGGGAGAACAGAGAACAGGCTGAGCTGTTACAACAGAATTCGAGGTGCTAACGACTGGAAAATGCCCCTCTATTGCCTCAGTGCAGCAAGCCAGTTTAGAGCCCTGATGGAAGATTGTAAAAAGAAAGATGTTAAAGGGTTACTGTATATGTATATAATGTGTGTATTTGTTGCATGTAGGCCACAATTCTGGATGGCTATGGAGAAATAGGATTCTCTCACCACGGCAGGGACTCCAGTTAAGACTGCTGGGTTTCTGATCAGTTAGAAGCTTTGCAGCTGCCGACTGAAGTAGCTGTGGTTAAGTGTAAATAACACAATAAAGAAATAATTCCAGTAACTCAAGGGAACAACCGTGCAGATGCAGGTGTCAGGTGAGCGGCACTGGGAGAGCAGGAGTCTGAGACTGCTGTGAAACGTCTGTTGGTGAAAAAGGGAGAATTTAGGTTGAGGCCTCTAATAGACGTGGTTAGAAAAGAATGTGGGGTTGCGTGATGATGGGGTGTGGGCCCGTCAGCACACCGGACACCCTGCATGCCCTCTCAGCCTAATGCACTTTGTAGCCCGACAAATTCATGCTGTCAGATCCCCAGGTGTGAATCAAATGGTGCACCGGTTGTCCCAAAACTGGGTAGGAACTGGGTTTAACGCAGTAGCCACTGATGTAGCATTTCAATGTGATGCTTGGCAAAGGAAGCTCAGGTGCGGGTGCTATGGCTCAGAAGGCAAGCCCCCGAGGGACCTGTCATGTACTGGCGAATTGACTTTTGTAGCTTGCCGAGATGTAAAGGGGACACTGGACTCTTAATGATGGTGGATCTGTTCTACCTCTGTAACTCACAAACATTTGATGATGAAGATAATCCCTTGGTGGGGACTGCCCTGCCACTTGGATACTGATCTAGGGGCATATTCACTGGGAATGTGTGTCAGGCTGTAATCGCCTCACTGGGGGTGAGGTGGAAGTTACATTGTCCCCATCACCCACAGTCTGTGACCAACTGTGAAATATCAACTGAAGGAACACCATGGGTAGATGCTTTACCTGCGGTCCTGTGCAGTCTACGGACTGGAGCAAACGTAACTGTGAGACTGAGCCCATTTGAGATCATCACGGGCAACCAATGACACTCCCTGGAGGGCCAAATTTGGCTAACGGATTGTTTAGTTTGCTAATTCTCTGTTACAGTATGATAGGTTGTTAACTGAAACGGTGCACAGAGCTCATGAACAGGTGCTCGACGCTTGGGGACCTCCAGTAGGGGGAAGACATGACCTGATACCTGGCGAGTGGGTGTGGGTGAAGAAGAGATACCCTGCTGGGAGGGACCATATCAAGTGCTACTGACTACCGACTCTGCCATCGAGTGACAGGAGACTGCTGGATCCACGCATCGCACTGTCACCGAGCCACCACACCAGAGACTTAGTGAACAAAAAGAATGATGTTGTTACTGTTTCTGTGTCTGAGGCTTCCTAGGGTGGGCAAACAGTGTGCTTGTTAGGCCTGAGGAGCATTACTGGGGAATATGGTATCGCTGGTAATATTTGCTGGAGTTGTCATATCTATCAGCCACAGATAATAATCAGAGTAGGGTCTATATTGTTATACCAAGGTCCTGATGATAGATCTCCACATGGCTGAGGCCTGTGTTTGGGGCCTGGGGTGGAACTTTATTACAATATTTATTTGTAGGATTAGTATTGTTTATATATATATAATTATAACCATTACTTGTACAAAGACATTAATCACATCTTGCTGTAACAGTGGAACTCACAATGTCATGGTAATGCATGCCTGTACACCTAGAAAGGAAAGATCTGCCCTGACATTGCTTGTGTATAAAAATAGGCAGCACTGACATATGCCATATTTTATTAGGGGGGGATGAAGAAGGATATAAGATGTGAAGAAGGGGTTAACTGATTCCTTTCTGCACAAGGAAAGGCCTTCTTGTGACAAGACATTCCAGGCTTAGAGTTATGGCAGGAAAGGGGGCTAACTGATAAGGATTCCAGATGCCAGCTAGAAACACCCTCAAGGAAGGAAACCTAACACTGACCATTTGACCAAAATCTGTGAACTGTCCGAACACCGTGACCTCCCCCCATTACCATAATAATAACGTCAGAAGCGGCAGGAAAGACTATATAAACTGGAAGTTTTGTACCCGCACTTTGAACAAAACTTCGGTTTTATTGTTCCTTGCATGCAATAAAACTCATCTTTTTAAACTTCATCTTGGGATCCAGAACTTATTTGTCTGTTACAACAAGGGTAACAGCAGAAAGGACAGCTGCTTTTTACTTTTGATTACTGGAGTATTGCTAAGAGATGATACTTTGCTACTTTTACTTGAGTAGCAAAACTGGAAAGGTGCTTTTACTGAGTTACTTGTTTTTGGAAGTAGCAGTACTTTTACTCAAGTGACATTATTTGAATACTTTTCACACCCCTGGTCTAAAGTGTTAGTGTGTTATTGTTTAAAAAGGAGGGGTACTTGAGGAAGTAGAGACTTATCCCGTCTGACCTTCACCTGAGGGCTATCCTTGAATCGAAGAAGCTGCACCCAAACACCAGACTGTATATGTGTAGTCAAGCATGCCTGTGCTTGAGGCTTTCAAATTTACACCGTCCTCTCCAACAACATCGATAAGATTATAGTAGGAGAACAATTCATTGAGGAGAAAACCCAAGAAAATACAGATGGTTATGGAATTCAAGGGTGCAAAGAAACATGCCCTACACCAAATACGTTAGAAAACCAGAACTATTCATGAACCAGTCCTGCAATCATTTCTGCCTTTTGGAGAAAGCAGAGATCTTAGAGCGGTACTAAACAATGTGGAAACAATGCGTTTAATACTGAGGTGGAACTGAAACATCAATCAAAGCAAGATGATGCAGTTTTGAAAGACGTCTGTCAGGAACAGAGAAAAGGTGATGAGAATAACCATGAACTGGCACACGCCCAAGCTGGGGGATAAGTGTAAATTGTTCATCAACTCTCTTCACTTTTTCACCATTGTTAGGTTGAGTATGGGCTTGTACAGTTTTGTTTCTAGGTTTATATAGAACCTATAGCCATGATCCCCCAAGAACATTTCTATTTATTTACACTGTAATGCCAGTATCAGTACTTTAAAAGCAGCATTAGAGATTAAAACTAAGATGAATTTGTTTAGCAGGCAGTTAGACAGTGTAGCGGCAATGCTTATTAATAAGGCAGAATTAAGTGTTTCTGAGCCTTCCCAAATGAGGCCCCATTTCTCTGTTCATCTCTGTGGTGCAGCCACAGAGAAACTATTCATGCAGGCTGATAAGGTTTCCTAGGACAGCTCCCAAAGGGGGATGCACTTAGCTAAGCCTGGCTATCATGATCAATGGTCATCCATTGGCGCCTATCTGTCTAGGGAGTGCCAGATGGACATCTGGACTGCATTCCTAAGTGTCAGGAGTAAGTGACTCATATCTCACCTTGATCAACCAATCAGGGACTGGTAGGGCCGAGTAACCCACGTGGGACTCTGATGCCCATGGAACTTTCAGCCAATGAACGAGCTGAAGTTCCTCCAGGTAAAAACAGGCAACACAGAGATTCAGTAAGATTCAGGAGATTCAGTGGAGACTTCTGTGGACTTTTCTAAAGGGAATTCAAAGGAGAATTCCAGGGCAGGACAGCCCAGGAGCAGAAGGCTCCCAAGGGCAGGACATTCTCGCAGCGCGCCTCCTGACAATCCTGAGACTCAGCCCGGACAACCACGGAACGGCCAGTGTGTCTGAGTGCCAGAACTTTCCTTTGTTCTAAGAGTCTAGAGCGGAGGTTGCCAGAGAGTAACCAGAGGACACCCGAGGTTAGCACCAGCAGCAGGCCTCGTGAACAGGTCGGAACTGTGGACAGCTGAATCACTATTCAGAACTAGCGCTTCATCAGGAACGAACCGGTCCTCTTCCTGACTTGCTGGGATCCACAGTCATCTTTTCTCCTGTGCACAAACTTTGCTAGTTAAAGCCAACACTAACTAGCCGGTCAGTGAGCATCAGCAGCGCACCGTCGCAAGCCGCACAGCACAGCCTGGCACGGAGCCAGAGAGCGCGGATTGGACAGCAACAAGCCTGCAGCTGATTGTTTGTGCCTGCAGGAGATATGAATCCCCAGAGATTGGATGAGTATTCAACTTCAATGCATTACAGCTCGAGAATTCAATTGTTATCCCAACCAGTTGATATCAATTTAATTCCTAAGAGTTATGTACTTGTTTCAAGTATCTAATGTAGAAGTTATAACCAAGTTCATTTATGAAACGGTCTAAATGAATGATATACTGAACATATGTCCTCTTGATATGTGTAACACTTCGTAACTGATTGAATATATACCTTTTGTATTCTGATAACCCTCTCGATAAGATCTGTTAGGTTTATATGCATATTTTATGTATTAATAAATGTATCCTCGTGTATTAGTACCTGTGTGTGTGCGTTGTTTGAGTTATGTCGCATGGTTGGATTCTAAAGCCATCAAAAGAATCAACTTTGTGATTTACTGCTACAATTAATAATTGTCTCAGTAAATGCCCAAACCCTACAGAACTGGTGCCTTCAGAGAGCCACTACATTACATATTTGGCGTCCCTGAGCCGGCTATGATTACAACAGCGGAGCACATTTAGTAACAGGCTGCTCCAGCTACAGTGTTCAAGGGAACGTTTCTGTAGGTCCTTCCTCCCAGCGGCTGTCAGGGTGTATAACACTGCCCTAGGCTAGGACTGCTAGCCCTTCATCTGCTCGTCTATGGACAGCATGTTGTACTCATGTACTTTTTGGACACTGCATTACTGTACTGTTTATACTGTGGTACTTTCAATCTGTATATACCTATGTGCATTTTGCACATATTTTATTGTTTTACAGTAACTATTAGTATATTTTGCACACACCTATTTTTTCCTAACTCTATTTTCTTATTGTGTTACTGTAGTTCTTTTAATTTTAGTGTATTCTGATGTCTGTCTTGCTTTCTTGGGCTGGGCTGCTGTAACACCTCAATTTCCCTTCAGCATGGTGCGAATTACAGTGGAGCCAGGGGGAGTTTAGCTTTTCACTCAATGGTGGCTATTTATGTTTTGGGCTTGCTCTTGCTTTAGAAATAGCTAAGCAAATTAATACTATTACTTATCAAGGCCACGGTGGCGCTGTTACAAAAGTAGGCAACATTTGGTCTTTAGATTTGAACCTGACAAGCAGGCAAGCTAACAAATCACTCTTGGTTAAGTTTTCTCCCAAAAAAGGCACATGGTGAATCTGCAGAGAAAATTTCCAGTGACATTTCTGTATGTGTTATCAAAAAGTGACGATAATGTCCAAGAGAAAACAGGGAACTTCACTTGCTAATTTTGGGTTCAACCATAAAACCGTGGGTTCAAAACGTAACCCGTGGCCTTTCGTTAAGAATGGAAACTTGGGATGCACCATATGTAGAGATGCAAAGAGTCTTGCATGTATTTATCTGAGGAGTGGATTCATGGAGATGTAAATAGCCCTTTGCAGAACCAGTTGCAGAAAAAAAAATATTGTAACGCTACCAGGTTCACGTGGGCGCCCTCAGGTCGGCCCCTCACCGTCGGCGACTCGAACCCGGGCCTCCGGCGTCACTCAACAGGGACCCAGCCTGTTGAGCTAAAGAGAGATCGCCCCTCAGCCCAGCGGCTGCGGTCCCTGCTATTACAGGGAAGGGCGGTGATGTCACCGCTCTGGTAAGCCAGCTCTCACACTCAATGGTGGCTGTATGCAAAACACCGTGATAGCTTATCACATAAAAGTGCCGTTGATATTGGAGAGACGAAGCAAAAAGAAGGTACTTGAAATGAATGCTAATTCAAGAAACTGCAGTTTCATTCAGATCTGCCTATATGGTAGCCAATAAAAGACTAGCTTATAAAAAGTTTACTCCTCACTCGCCTCACTTTGATCTGAATGGACCTCCTCTGGAGAGATTCGATCCTATGCCTTTCGTATCATCTGGGATTAAAGCAGGCCACCGCCTGTCCACTTCATGGGCAACAGGATGGACACCGAAGACAGCTGAGCCCAGACCTCTGTGGTCACTTCTGCTGTAAAGATCATAGTTTTACTCTGGTCTCCACGGTGGATGATTTCACTGACTTTGTGTGAACCCATGGCATCACAGCTCTCTCAGTGGTGTTGCAGCCTTGGCCTGGAAAGTGTAGCCAGGGAGTCTAGCTGGACTGTAAGCAATCATTACACCATTACACAATTTGGACTAGGAGATGCTGTTAGCCTCATGGAGATGACATTGATGGTCTTACCCACTGCATCACTGATTACATAAACTTCTGTGTTGACAGTGCAGTGCTTCTCCAATAATAAACCCTGGGTCACCAGTGATCTGAAGGCCATCCTAAATAGGAAAAAGAGGCAGGTGACAAGAAGGAGCTGAAGCGAGTGCAGAAAGAGCTGAAGGTGAGAGTTAGGGAGAGCAAGGTGGCTTATGGGAGGAAAATGGAGGACAGGCTGAGGGAGAGCAATGTGAGAGAAGTGTGGAATGGCATGAGGAAGATCTCCGGATACAAGCTGTCTGGCAGTCAACAGAGTGAGGGAGGCCTGGAAAGGGTCAATGAGCTGAATCTTTTCTTTAACAGATTCGATACAGGGTCTAATGTCCATTCACCTCACAGGCCTTCACCCCAGACACCCTCTTCATATCCTCAGTCACCCCATCATGAGATCCCTCCTACTCCTACTCCATCTTCCCCTGCCCTCCTCGGCCTATCCATCACAGCTGACCAGGTCAGAAGGGAGTTGAGGAGGCTCCATGCAGGGAAGGCAGCGGGTCCTGATGGTGTCAGCTCCAGGGTGCTAAAGATCTGTGCGGACCAACTGGGGTCAGTGCTGCAGTACATCTTCATCCTCAGGGATGAGAAAGGGTTCCGGTGCTCTGGAAGACATCTTGCCTGGTGCCAGTACCCAGAAAGGGGCACCCTCAAGTCTTGAATGACTACAGACCAGTGGCACTGACATCACACCTAATGAAAACTCTCTAAAATATGGAAACTGTCAATTTATAAAATGTCCTATTTATCTGTGTCACTTTCTTTCCGGTACAGATGAAATTTATGTTTATGTTTTGAGCTTGCTCTTGCTATAGAAATAGCTAAGCAACTTAATACTACTGGGATGCACCATATGCAGAGATGCAAAGAGTCTTCTGCTGTCAGAAAAAGCACTTGGCATGCATTTATCTGAGGAGTGGATTCATGGAGATGTAAATAGCCCTTTGCAGAACCAGTTGCAGAACGCAGAGAAGCGCCGGTTCCCCCACTTCACGGGCAACAGGACGGACACCGAAGATAGCTGAGCCCAGACCTCTGTGGTCACTTCTATTGTAAAGGTCAGAGTTTTACTCTGGTCTCCACGGTGGATGATTTCACTGACTTTGTGTGAACTCTCTCATTGGTGTTGCAGCCTTGGCCTGGAAAGTGTAGCCAGGGAGTCTAGCTGGATTGTAAGCAATCGTTACACCATTACACTATTCTGTTGTATCTGGGTCCGATTCAGAAGTCTTTTTTTCTTAACTATTGTAAGATGACCAGGGGAAGGGTCATCTAGGGCAGGTATTTCAGGAACAACCTGCCCAATATACTCGACTTAGACCTGAGCAAGATGGCCACCAAAAAAACCCAGCTGACCTTATTCTGAAAAACAAGGAGACACAGGTGTCTCTCGTCAGGAAACAAAATATATATGCCCCGGAAACAGTGAACCAGCACGGAAGCCAGTAGGTGAATGCTTTTTGGAGGAGATAGTGGAATCAGGTTGGTGTTGGTAAGGATTAGAGAATAATGGATTAACAGAAGAAATAAAGGATTACGGTTTACGGTTTTGTGATTTGGATACGACGCGGATTTGTGGTACTTTACGGACTTTGGATCTCGGACTGAATAAGGATTGAGAGAACGGATTGCGGACTGGCTTGGAAGACGAACGAACTGGAGAAACTGAGAAAAACTCCATGGAAATTAAACAAGAGAAGTGTGGTGTGAGTACTTTTGTCTCGGTTACATAAACCTTTCTCCTGGAGGCGCTACATTTGGTGGAGGATGTGGGCAGCCGCTGATCGGGATTGAGAATTGTGGGAATAAAAAGTTGACTTTTTTTTTCCCTCTCTCGGTTTTTGTGTGAGCTCTCACTAAAAAAAATGTAACAACTGATACAACAACTATCCCAAGCCACCCTCACCCAGTTCCAGGCTTTAAAAGGACAACAAGACGCTATACAGGCACAGCAGGAGGCTAATAAAATTCAAACTGAGACTAATCAATGAATTATAGAAGAACAGAATTTGGTGAGAGAGGAATTCCAAAGATTAGGAGAGGAAATTAGATGGTCCTCAGTAACAGGGAGAGATCCCAGTAAGAAGAAATTGAGCTTCAAAAGATGACAGAGTTAGATGATGTGGAAGCATATTTAACAACTTTTGAAAGAACAGCTGCCAGGAATGCATGGCCCAGAGAGCAATGGGCAGGGAGAGTAGCACCTTATTTAATTGGGGAAGCCCAAAAGGCTTATTATTATTCGGCCTGAATAAGGATTGAGAGAACGGATTGGAGACTGGCTTGGAAGACGAACGGACTAGAGAAACGGAGAAAAACTTGACAGAAATTAAGAGAAGTGTGGTGTGAGTACTTTTGTCTCATTTACATAAACCTTTTCCACACTATATAATCCAATGCTCACTTTGTATGTGTTAGTTGACTGGCCCTTCGTGTGTGCTCCCCCTAATGCCAAGATATAATTCACACCCTGCCCTTTGGGATCAATAAAGTCTTATCTATCTGTTGTAGTGGTCGCCGTTTCCACATCCTGCGTTTGGCAGGGAGATGCCGAGGGGGCGGGGTGGTCAGATCTGTCAGGAGGAGTGAGGGGATGTTTGAGGTTATCAAGTAGAGTTGAGGAGTAGAGGAGTTTATGGCCATATGGACAAGAACATTGGACCTCGTATTCATGTGATCTCTCAGGATGTAAATAGTACAGCAGACGACACCACACAGTGTAGGCAGTGCATGGTAACAAACTGCAATAAATCAGACAAGCAGAACAATATGTAGAAGTGAAAGAAAACACATTGTAGACCATGTAGAAAGTGTGTGGTGCAGATGTGTATTGACTCTGAGGCTGTTACGAGTACAGACAGCACCAATTGACCCTAATTATTCAATCTGCGTTCCACACCCTGTCCTTCACTATTCAAACCCTCTGCTCACTCCAAACCGACACTCGGTATGAGGAATCTTTCCGTCTCCTGAGCTCTCAGTACTTATGACCTTCAACATCTTGCTCGCCTATCAGACCCCTGTCCAACTGGTACCTATTGACCATTCTTCCGTCTCACCCTTCTCAGATTGATAGCCTAGCTCTCCTCTCTGGACTGGACTACGCCTGGACCGATCGACTACTCTCCTGCCTCACCCTTCTTGGATTCGTTCACCTCGGACTCCATCAGAGACCTGCACAGGGTTCATAAACCTCATCGAAACAGAGGAATCGCAGGTAGCTGTTGAGGATGAGTACTGCAGTAGGACAGAAGCTGTTCTTGAGTCCAGTGGTCTGTGCTTTAACAGTGCGGCACCACTGGCCAGAGCGCAGGGGGGAGAACAGTCTGTGGCTAGTTTGAGGGATGGTGAGGATCCTCAATGATGGATTGGGCTCTAATTGGACATAAATGATTGCAAGTGTAAAATATTTATTTATGAATATAAAAAAGTAACGTTTAACATATCACTTTTTATCTGTGTATAGGAAACCGTAACACTGCTGTGGTTACATAAGTTGTAAATCATTCACTACAAATGTTTCAAGAAATGGATCCATATTTATATGACACACACAAGTCCTGTCAGAAATCATCCATCGTGTGCCAGATAAACGTTTGGTCTAATTTAAAAGTCATCTTTGACTATAGGCCTTCCAGAAGTCTTGTGCTGCTGAGGAAACCAGGTAAACAATATCACCATAATTAAAGAAAGTCCAGAAAAGAGCACAAACAGTGAAATGGTGTAATAGGTCTTCTTAACTGAAAGCTTGAAAAAAAAAAACTTACTAAAACTATCAAGAAGCTCTGGACAAGCTGAAGATCATGGAGGCGATATAAAGATTTTATCCAAATACAAAGAGCTTCACACTGAGCTACAGGAATGTCTACTATCAAAACTGAAACCCAGCTGTAAATGTATGATCATATTTTGTTATGATATTCTACTAGGAATTTGTCTTTGTGGTCCTGTTTGAGAGCAGTTTGTCACAGTAGCCGGGGGCTAGCCGTGGAGAAAGACCGGTGAGACGGAGGGCCCTGTGCGTAGCAGTAGGAACAGAGCAAATGAGAGGGTTCGGTCCGGGCTGATGGTATCGGGCGGAGTCGGAGCGAGACATGAGCCCTCAGGTAGCAGACGTGGGGCGACCTGGTGAGGCGAGCCTCTCAACAACCGGTCCCAATGCCGAGCGAGGAGGAGAGGGAGACCAGGAATATAAAGCCCCAGACAACAAGACACACCGGAAGAACAAGGAAAGCACAGGGAAACTAGGAACAGGCCCGAGCAGGAGCGCCCTCTAGATGTGCAGGGCGTGACACAGTCAGGGCTTCTAGCGATGCATCGGAGTGGAAAGCCCCTGGTGTGTTTTTCTGTCCAAGACCTCCCAAACCATCACCAGGCAGCCTTGCTTTCTCCAACACAGGTTTCCGTCCTGTGGCTTGGCTGGATGTGCTCACAAAATGGCCAAAACTCTGTTCTTTACTGTTATTACACATGCTCACGGCACCTTAATGTTTGTTCTCCTTTGTTATTTTCTGTTTGTGTACACAAGAAAGTGTATTAGCAATGTGTTCTATACATACGCTTGTTGTTATCAAGCTCATTAAGGAATGCTGTCATTAGGATTTTGAATGTCAAACATACTGAAGTATGGGGACACTTTAACGCTCATATATATGGGTTTAACTTTGATGAAACCATAAATATCTCAATTAGTACGATGAAAAAAGGAAATATGTACCATCTTCTCTTTTTGATTAGTACTTCCTGGAGTTCTTGCTCATCTGGAGAGACAACAGGCCACTGAACTAATTTCAACCAAAGTGAGTCCAGACCATAACCTAACCAGACCTGGAGCCTATGACCCACCAGTGCTCACTGGCCAGGGTAAGAAGGTTTGCCATACCTGTCAGGAATCGACTCCCTAAGACCGAAACATTTTTTTATATCAACACGTATGGATCTGTTTTGTTGAATTAAAAAAAAACACATTATTAGAGGTTGAAAGTTTTTACCCAACATTTCTGGAAGAAATTATCAAAAACATTTACTCTTATTTAAATCAGTAAATAAGAACAAGAACATTTTCCTTAATTCATACTCGTATATTAATTTATAAACAGCCACTTCAAAAATATTTTTAATACTGTAGCACATTCACCTGGCGCTGCGGCCGAAGAGCGCCCGGCTGGGGTGCGCGGCGAGGGGCAGGATGGGAGGAGCAGTGGGCAGTGGGCAGTGGGCAGTGGTCAGGGACGAGGAAGGCTGCTGACCAGTGCAGCTGACCCACTGCGAAAACGGCGTACAGTCTGGGGAGATCGCCCGGATTCTTGTAAATAGTTCCCTGGTTTCGCACCTGTTATACTTGTACTCAACTGAAACCATATCCCTGTGTAACTACTCGAATAGACCCCAGTGTGTTGCTCTTTTTCTCTTGCTCTCTCTGGCGCTCGCTCGTTCTCTCTCTCTCTGCTGGCGTATGAGCGCGGGGGTGCTGTGCTGGCTGTGCCAAAAAATAGAGCGCCGTTCTTCAGCCAACGACGGTCTGAGTCACTGTGTCCGTCCTCGCCGAAACCCAAAAATACTACACTGCTGTCAGAAGTGGGAAGATGGACAATGAGCAGCTGTTGATGTCTGACTCAGAGAAGCGCCGGTTCCCCCAGCAGCCGAGCAACCCCCTAAAGCACCTTTTGGGGGCGAGCAGCAGCCGCCAGGGGCTGGAACGGTTCCTCAGTGCCACTGGTGGCCACAGCCCGTATCAGGGCTACCCAACGGCAGCCCACTCGGCGGAGGAGGGACCCTTTCCTGTGTCGCCTCAGGCCATGTGGTGGGAAGGAGATGCAAGACCAGCAGGGTCCAGCCGGCACCGGTGCGACTGAGCTGATATAATGAGGAGGTTCCATGGCAACTCTTTGAGGCCCAGTTCCCGATGGCGGCCTGGGCAAACAGCTGGTGTCAGGTGGAGTTGGCAGGCCACTTGGCCGCGGTCCTGGAGGGGAAGGCCTTCCAGGCGCTGCTGGATATACCCGGGGACCAGCAGTACAACTACGCGGCGTTGGCGTCGGCCCTCCGAAGGCGTTTTGGTGGGAGAGGGTGGGAGCACTGGTGGGGGCCCCCGTCCTGGCCTTCCCAGATCCGATGCTGCCCTATGTGCTGGATACAGACGCCAGTGATACGGGGGTGGGCGCAGTGCTAGCACAGGAGGGCCCAGACGGGGAGAGGGTCGTCGCATACTTTAGCCGAGCGCTCGATAAGGCCGAGAGGAATTATTGCGTCACCTGGAGGGAGCTGCTGGCTGTAGTCTCGGCGGTCTGCCACTTCAAGCTCCATCTGTCCGAGACCCAGTTTAAACTGCGGACGGACCATGCGTCCCTCACCTGGCTGCTCAACTTCAAGGAGCCAGAGGGTCAAATGTATTGAGATCCTGCAGGAGTACAACTTCACGGTCATCTACCATATGCTAGGGACTTCAACACATTTAGTAGTGCTGTTTTTAGCTTCATTTTATCTCTAGTGACTATTGGAAACTAGTAAATAATTATGGTAGAACCTGGCCTCAAGCCCTAGAAGTTACCATTTTTAACATTGCTATCAAGCAGAAAAGGGTTATTAGGTGATGAATAACCTTTTGAATTCAAGACAGCGGCTTCATTCATTTAGGGCTGCATCTTTTTTAATGAACGCAAGTTGAGCTTACTGTGACGAAAACGTATTACAAACAAAAACTTAAGAGAATGTTTTGCAAAAACTGAAAGAATGTTTTGTAAGATTAGAAAACCGAATGTTACAGGATGACTAAATAGTATAAAAATCATAGTTTTAATCAGAGGCTACATAGAATTACTCCAATTACAACCCCCACAATAAAATACAGTATATTATGCCATTATCCAGCATAGAGCTGAAGCACAAAGGAAATGCAAATTATCTATTCCCTTAGGCGCACAAAAAAAAAGCTTTCGTTTGTTCACATAAGTTATATTTAAGCTATAAAGAAAGAAGCAGAAAATAATGAGATAAAACTAAAGCTTTCTGTGCAGCAAGGTTAGTCTATGCAGGCAAAAATACTAAAAATCTGATGATAGTCTTAAAAAGATATGAAAAGGATTTGTAATTTTCTTTTGAACAAAACCGTTTCAAGTCTTCTCGGCACTTGGGAGCCATCACTATTCAATATAAACCAAAATAATCTTTTTAATTGCATTTCTACAAAATTTTAACAGCGATATTTTATTTTTTTTTAAATGCAGTTGATAGAAATTATGATTTAACAAATTTCACATCTTTCCACAGAATTCAAAATATTTTCAATTACATTTTAATACATGTTTATGTATTATTACCGAGTGAAATATTTGAATCAGTACCGGATATAAAACACATTAAAAACAAAAAATATCAAATTAAAGCCAATAACAACGTGTTTAATTTGTTAAAATTAACAAAGTGCCATCGTTATATATTTACTAAAACAGGAACATTCCAACAGTGTACAATTACAAACCGTAATAGTTTAATCACATTGACCACGCAATTCCTACCACGAGTAGCAATAACACAGTTCAAGCCAGTATTTCGACAAAAAATAAACTTTAGTTAAATTCACTTAAAAATATACTTTATTTTTAGTATAAGTTAAGAAACCGAAAGTAGATTACAAAATGTGTTCGTGTTGTTTGAAATCTGCCGTATTTAAAGAAAAATGTTCGCTTTGGATGTTAATGCTTTTAAAACTTTTAAAATCCCGTTTAACTATAGGTCGAGTTTTTTTTAAAATGTGGTTTTATGAAAGAACTGAAAAGACGAAAAAAATTCACTTAAAATGTACTTTACTTTTAGTATCGGTTAAGCACCAGGAAGTAGATTACAAAATTTGTTTGAAAGCTGCAGTATTTAAAGAAAAATATTCGCTTTGGATGTTAATGCTTCTAAAACTTAAAATCCCATTTAACTGTAGGTCGTGTTTTTTTTTAAATGTGGTTTTGTAAAAGAACTGGGGAAAAAAGACAACCGTCACATATTTAGAGAGAGACGCTTTATTTCTGAGGCGAGGAAAAACCTTCCACAAATAAACTGGGATCACTTCAGAAAAAAACCGTACGGAAATTCTCTAAATAAACGGTAAAATATTCCAAACTGAATTAAAAATACTTTTAAACAAATATCTGGATGTGCGCTTAGAGTGAATTTAGTGGACGAATTAAAAATAAAAATTCGGATTCAAACAGAATCCAGAGTAAAAATACCGATCTGTCTCCAAGTAACCCAATCATATATAAAAATACTTTAAATCGGAAAAAACAACACGCTAAACGTGTTTGTGTCCTTTCTCCTAATCATCCCATGTTGTATCACAGTGAATGTACTATGAGACCTGCAAAAAACCCTCTGAAGTTGCGAATGATAACGTTTAATTTGCATTCTTGCAAAACCTATAGTACGTTTTTCCCATCTTACAAAATTAAACGACCTTGGTGGAAAAATGCATTTGATCGGACAAAATGAAAGTAAAAATCGTTCAAGTTAAATATGAATTTTTATTACATTAAAAAATACACATTACAAAATAAAAATGTTTCCAAAAAAGTTATTTTAAAATTGGAACAAAACTTCCCATAAGAAATTGTACCATGGTATGGTACCCTGGTATTTTTGACAGTACCATAGTACATGTACCATGGAACTTATACAGTATACCATGGTACTTATACTCTATACCATGGTATTCTTAAAGTGCAGTGTGGTATCTTGAAACCTATTTTATCCTATGATATTTTGACAGCAGTATGGTACAAGTGTGGTACTTTTAGGGGTACCATGGTACAGAACACTAGTTATTAAAATATGATTGATAGATAAATAGGCCCACTTTATTCATCCTGAAGAAGATAGCAGAGAAAATAGAAAGCCAACATAAAATGTACAGGCTATTTAAAATATTTTTGGTTTTGTAATGAAACACACGATTCATTAACCCAGTGGTTCTCAAACTGTGGAGTGCCACCAGGTGGTACGCCAAATGACCCTGGAACTGTGTTGTGTGCGCTGAAAAATCGGGACGGGTTTTTCATATTTTCTATTTTAATGCGTGTCGAATACACAGCCTACGTACTACGGTACAGCACGCGCTAATACTTGAGTGGACACAGCTAGAAATGTAATTCTATACCACTCTATAGGAATGCATGCTATGAAGTGACCAATTGTATTTAAAAAAAGCAAATAGGAAGGTGGGAGAATGTGCATGATCTTGGAACACCGCCAATCTTGTAAGCATGGGAAAGCATGATAGATAACAGAAAAATATAATAATAGAAAAATAAGACTGTTCTGGGTTAGTTTGAGAAAAATACATCAAGTATCTCTGTTTCGCATCCATGCGCATGAAATAAAAACTTCTGAAGCGGACTTCTGACAGCCTTTAAAGGGGAAATGGGAAATATTTCTCCAACAGCTCCACATTCCTCAACAATTGATTGAAAATGAATACCTCGCAAAAATCAAGTATTACGTCCAGGCTGAAAGGAATAGACACCAAGAGTAATGATGCCAGCTCCGACAGATCACACACAACTGTTGAGACTGAGGAGGATTATACATCTGCCACCGACACAAACTCTGCTGCTGTCACGGACGTCCAAAGGGACTAACCGTGGGGAGCAGGAGAGCGGAAAGAGACCCATATGCGTAACGGCGAGACGGGAAAAAGGCCCGGGCTCATTAGTGCAAAGAGTTCGGGAATGCCGTATAGAAACCTATGCCCTCAGGGAGCAGACGTGGGGCGCCCTGGTGATAGGCGGGTCTCAGGACATCCGAACGTCAATGCTGAGCGAGGAGAGAGTGCAAGACCCGGAAATATATAGCCCAAGGGAAAGAGAGGGACAGGAAGGACAGCAGACCAGAAACTAGGGACAGGACAGAGAAGGAGCGCCCTCTGGCTGCAGAGGGAGTGACAGTACCCCCCCCTTCATGGGCGGCTCCTAACGCCCATACAAATAAATGAGCTGCCCAGCACTGGGGGGAGGAAAAACCTCATTTAACTGAAAGGAAACCTCCGGGAGTCCACGGCTGAGAGCTACCCCCTCCTCCGGGGTATTAACCTTTATTGGGTGGAGGAAGGGGGGGTCGAGTAGAGCTCCGGAGACTTAAAACAAAAAAGTACACAAGCACATACACAACAAACAAAAACCTGGGAAAGGCCAGGGAGACAAACCACAAAAAACATATAGGAACCAAAAACAGGTAGGAACCAAAGTTCCAAAACCCATGGAGCAGGGGGGACCAAAAAGGAGGGGAAACCAGGAAGAAGAAAAAAATCAAAACAAAAGGCAAAAAACCACAAAAACCCCGGGGAAAAATACCGCAGACTGGGCAATGGGCACGTTCACATTCTAATGCTGATATTGGAGTGGACAACCTGAGGAAAGCCAGACCGAAGTCCGCTCACAGACACAGATGCCCGGAGTGATATCCAGCGAAAAGAATGGAGGAACGGCAAATGGGCACGTTCACATTCTAACGCTGATATCGGAGTGGACAACCTGAGGAAAGCCAGACCGAAGTCCGCTCACAGACACAGATGCCCGGAGTGATATCCAGCGAAAAGAATGGAGGAACGGCAGAACTCACCAAGCTGACGCTGATATCGGAGTGGACAACCCGAGGAAAGCCAGACCGCAGTCCGCTCACAGACACGGATGCCCGGAGTGATATCCAGCAATCAGGATGGGAAACCGAGCTCAACATTCAATCACTGATACCGGAGTGATCTACCCGAGGAAAGCCAGGTGCAGGACCCGCTCACAGGCACGGAAGATCAGAGTGATATCCAGCGATTAGAATAGAGGAACCGACTAATAATAATAAAAAAAAATAGCCCAGAGCAAAAGAAAAAAAACTGCGGCAAGACAAAAAGCGCCGCTCGCGGGGTCAGTAAGTGGCTCAGCATTCTGTCACGGACGTCCAAAGGGACTAACCGTGGGGAGCAGGAGAGCGGAAAAAGACCCATATGCGTAGCGGCGAGACGGGAAAAAGGCCCGGGCTCATTAGTGCAAAGAGTTCGGGAATGCCGTATAGAAACCTATGCCCTCAGGGAGCGGACGTGGGGCGCCTTGGTGCTAGGTGGGTCTCAGGACATCCGAACGTCAATGCTGAGCGAGGACAGAGTGCAAGACCCGGAAATATATAGCCCAAGAGAAAGAGAGGGACAGGAAGGACAGCAGACCAGAAACTAGGGACAGGACAGAGAAGGAGCGCCCTCTGGCTGCAGAGGGCGTGACAGCTGCTACACCTGCTAGTGTCAGCAAGCGTCGGAAAATGGCTACAAGGCGGTACGATCCAAATTATCTCAATTTGGGATTTACTTACACCGGGACAGAGGAAGAGCCAAGACCACAGTTTGTTGTGTGCTGTGAGAGTCTCAGCAATGAAAGCATGAAGCCAGCACATTTAAGGCGGCACTTTACCACGAAACATGCGCTCTTGAAGGATAAGCCTGTTGATTTTTTTCAAAGGAAACTTAAAGATCTGAAGCAGCGCAAGTCCACCATAAGGAACAGTGCTACTCCAATTTCCAAATCCCAAGAAGCATCTTACTATGCAAGCTTGCAGATTGCTAAAGCAGGTAAGACCCACACTATCGGTGAAGAACTTTGTTTACCGTTGGCAAAAGAGCTGATACTTATGTGTGGAGAAAAAAATGCTAAACAGCTCGACCTGGTGGCCCTTTTGAATGACACAGTCACTTGTAGAATTATTGATATGGCAGATGTCAAAAGTACGCTGACAGAGCGCTTTAAGATGAGCAGATGCTTTTCACTGCAATTAGATGAGTCTGTAGATGTCGTCAATTTGGCAAATTTGCTTGTTTACGTTAGATATGAGTTTGAGGGCATGTCGCATGAGGACTTTCTGTTCTGCAAGCCGCTACCAACAAGAACTACAGGAGAGCACATATTTCATCTTCTGAATGAATTTATTGAAGAGAATGGCATCGACTGCAAACAATGCGTCAGAGTTTGTACATACGGTGCTAGAGTGATGACAGGCAGACACAGCGGTGTTGTTGCACGAATTAGAGAGGTTGCTCCAGATATGAAGTGGGCACACTGCAGCATCCACCATGAGGCCTTGGCAGCCAAGAAAATGCCTGAGGATTTGAAATCCGTGTTAGACTCTGCTGTCCAAGTTGTGAGTTGTATCAAGGCTCGACCAATGAATTCACGTCTGTTCAGTGTGCTTTGTAATGAAATGGGCAGCAAACATGTGCGGCTTCTGCTACATACTGAAGTGAGATGGTTATCAAGGGGCAGAGCGCACACGAGGCTCTTTGAGCTGCGCTCTGAGGTACAGATGTTTCTGCATGACCAGCACTCTCTCTTGGCAAGTCTATTTGATGATCCAGTGTGGCTGGTAAAATTAGCCTACCTGGATGATATAATCACATGTTTCAATGAGCTGAATATGGGACTGCAGGAGTTCTCTTTAACAATTTTTTACATGATTTGACAAGATCACTCCTATAAAGAAAAAGCTGCAGCTTTTTGTTAATAAAATCAATGCAAGTGATTTCTTTCCCAGATGAAAAACTATCTACACACACATGGTGTGGCTTTTGATGCTGCTGTTCATGATGTGATTGAGTGCACCTCTTGTCATTGGAAGAACAGTTCTCAGAGTACTTTCCAGTTGAGGCCACAACAGAGTGAATCAGGAACCCCTTTACTTTTGATGTCGTAGGAATACCCAAGGATCTGACCTGTGCTGAACAAGAGAAGTAACTCGAGTTATCATCTGATGCGACTTTGATGTCAGAAATGAAATGACAGTCACAGTTGGATTTCTGGATCCAAAAACAGAGTGAATATCCAGCCCTCTCATTAAAGTCTGTGTGGTTTTCGATGCCTTTTGCTATTATCTACCTTTTGTGAGAAAGAAGAAAGAAGAAAAAGGAAAGAAAACAACGTTTCGGACACGGAGCCTTCTTCAGCTTTCTTCTTCTTCCACACCTGAAGCAGGCTCCACGGCCGAAACGTTGTGTTACGTTCTGTGTTGTAGACACACTGACTCATCTTTCCCTTCTGGATGTTGTTTAAACCATTTCCTAGCATGTTCGTAATGCCACGGCAGTGCTTCCGCTTTTGGGTCTAGGTTCGATACTAGATTCAAGCTTTACACAAAACAGAAATGAAAATTATGTCCAGTTTCAGGGGGATGTTGGGAACACTCCTCCCTCCCTCTCCTATTGTCCTGTACATGTCTGCCCTTTGTATGTATTCATATTTGTTGTTCCAGATAAAATTGAAAACTATTATGACAACCTCTTTCCTGAATGTCGGAGGCAGAGGGAAACTGTACGCTAAAAAGATAAGAGTGGACAAGATGTCCGTTTTAACTACTGCTATCTTTCCTGTATATGACAGTTGTATACTTTTCCAGCGACCCAGTTTTATTTTCAGAAATCTTAGTTTTACTATCCAGTTTAACCATGCTGACCCATGCATTTAAAAATACTTTCCCCAAAAAAGTCCCCTAAAACTTTAATAGGTCCAGATACTAACTTTAATCCACCCGGTGTCTCTTTCCTGTTTCTCCATGTGCCAAAGTATTTTATTTTGCTTTTCCCGATGTTGAGCCTCGAACCTGTTGCTTCTCTGAAATGATCATGGATCTCAAGTGCCCTCATCACTCCCCTGTCTGAGTCTAATAGCAAGACTGTCGTCTGCGTAAGCCGCAAGTTAAGCTTGCTGGCCCCTACTGCTGGGAATCATTATACCTGTTATTTCTTTATGTGACCTTATTATTTTTAACATTGGTTCTAGGCAGATTACGTATAGTAAGAGTGACAGAGGGCACCCTTGCCTTGCTCCCTTCTTGATGGCAACCGTCTCTCCTAAAAACCCATCGATGTTGACTCGAGTTCCAACACTGATATACAAATGCCGCAGCCAACCAATAAATTTTCCCCTGAAACCAAATCTTTCTAAAACTTGCCATAAAAAACTGTGATTGACACAATCAAAAGCTTTCATCTGGTCTAAGCTTATTAAAATTAGTGGTAAGTGCCTATCTTCGACCCAACTTATAGTATCTCTGATCAGGTGTAAATTCCAAAGTAACGTACACTCTTTTACTCCACAAGTTTGATCATCCCTGATAACTTCTGATAACGCCTCCCGTAGTCTTAGACAGAGGACTTTCGCTAAGATCTTATAGTCTGTTGTTAACAATTGAATAGGTCTCCAATTTTCAAGGCATGTCCTATCATCTTTCTTATACAACAGAGATAGCACACTGGTCCTCATAGTTGTGCCCAAATGTTCCCCCTTTAAGAATTCTGTATAAATGTTTAAGAGTGTGTTTTTGATCGAAGGCCAGAAGGTTTTGTAGAATTCCTTTGGAAGGCTGTCGATACCCAGTACCTTCTTTTTACTCAAACTAAAAAGTGCCTGCTCAACCTCTTCCAGGGTCAACTCCTCTTCTAAGCCAATTTTACTCTCCACTGCAATCCTTAATTTATAGTGTATCTAAAATCGTGTCTGTATTCTCCAGAGTTGGCACCTCCTTAAAGAATTCTCTGTGAAAATTAGTGGCTTCTCTTACCATCTCCTTCGCGTCTCTAGTGACACCCCCATCCTTCATCTGGATACTGTCAAGTATCATCCTTTTATGGTCTTTTCTCACCATTTAAATAAGGTAGAATTGCCCTCCTCAATCTCTAGAGCATGGTTCTGAGGCTTAAAGAGAAACCCTTTAGCTTTCTCCATATACAGGTTTTTGGTTCTTAAAATTTCCTCTTTCTCCACATGCACACCACCACTGTTCCTCTCATACAAACCAGTCAACTTCTGTTGTACTTTGGAGATTTGCTCCTTTTCCTTACCACTCCTCTTCCCGCAGTATCTAATTGATGCTCCCTTTATTCTTTGTTTGGTGTTTTCCCACCACTCCATTGCTGAATCAAATAGGGTCCTTCTTGCTTCCCATTTTTTTTCTAATTGGTCTTTATTAGTATTTTAAATTAGTCTTTTACTAAAAATTCTGTATTTAACTTCCAGAATCACTCTCGAATTCTACTTTAACTAAATCGTGATCCGATAACCATGCTGGGACTATTGTTGTCTGCCTTACCTTAAAACTCTGTGACAGCAGGATGTAGTCCAGTCTCTTTTCTGAGCCTTGGCTATTGCTCCAAAGTGGGCACCCTCTTCCTCCACTGCTCTGCATTACACTATCTAGGTCATAGTTTTGGAAAAGGGAGCAAATCCTCCTAGTTCCTTCTGTCCTACTACTGTCAAGGTCCTCATTTAAGTCTCTCCCTAGTATGATCTTCCTATTTGTCAAAAATAAAGGCTCTATCCCTGTAAAGAAATCTCTCCTTAATCTTTTCTGCACCGGACACATTTATTAGTCTTAGATTCTCGCTCCCCACCTGTCCATCCACTATTAGTATTCTTCCGGGTGTCACAACAAAGGAGTTTGCTAGTTTAAAACATTCATTTCTAATAAGAATGCCTACTCCTGCAGACTGTACTCCTCCTATACTCCACTCTGAGATGCCCTCCCCCCATTCTTTGGTAAAATGCCTGCTGTCTTTCTCACCCTAAACATGAACTTCCTGTAGGAAGAAAGTCAGCTTTCAAATCCTTAAGGAAATCAAAGACTGCAATCCTCTTACTATATCTTCTTAGCCCTCTTACGTTTATGGTACACACAGAAAGGTTATCCATTAGGACTAAGAAGCCTATCTAAGTCACTGTTCCCTTCTATTTCTGAGAAAGACTCCGGAGTTGGACACTCCACAGAGCTAACTAGACTCATGTTCATGAAAGATGGAATACACAGGATGGCAAGAGAGTGTGTCTCCAAACGTGTTTCTTTGACTACTTTTCTAGAAGGTTCTTCCAGCCCCTCCTTCCTCCCCCTCCTTTTCCCCTTCCTTTATCTGGGTTACTGACAGAATCCCATGTTCTTAGATCTCTGGAGAGTTGTTCCCAACTCAAACAGCATGGCTAATCCTTCTCAAAAGTCCCTCTGGACATTCCAACCTTCACAGTTCCGACTCTGACTTCAAAACGAAGCGCACTAAATACTTCAATTGTCCCTCACGGGACAATGAGTGCCCAGCCTTCAGCTGGAGCGATTCCGGCTTGATGGAAAAGGTCTTCCTGGTGTTCCGCTGCTCCTGCTGCCCCCTGATGTCTAGTCTTCTCTCCGCACGTCCTCCTCTCGCCTTCAGGCCTTTTTGGTAAATCGTACAGCCGCGGTTAGGCCACGTACTGCATGAAATTGGCCAAAAAGGCCGAGAAGCGATCCCCAAAAGGCGGACCGATGCGCTGGTGTTCCGCTGGTGGACAGCGGTGCAGACTGACTCCTCTGGAGCTTGGTACACACACAGCTACCGGCCGCACGGACAACGACCGAAGCTGGGGGGGGGGGCGCTCCAGCCTCCTTAGCTTAGGCCCCTCCCACCAGCAGCGGCTGTGTCGAGCGAGCTGCAGGCAAAAGTGGACCGTCAGCACCTGCGGGCAAAGGCAAGGGGCAGCTCCCTCTGGGGAGGGGGACATGCACTGCACCACACCACACCACACCTGCCTCCCTAAAAAAAAAGATTATACATCTAAGTTTTTTGGGGGAAAACACATGGGAGCTGAAAAGGGGGCCTGCTTGCTTGCCGAGAAAGTCGAGAGTGAGAAAGTGCACAGAGGGAGGACGGGAAGGGAGACAGAGACAGGGAGAGAGAGACACAGACGGACAAGAGATGAGACTCGAGAAGAAGGAGCTCCAGTCCACCTCGCTTGCTTGCTGGCTGGCTACGTCTGTCTTTTCGCCACTGATAGAAGGTAGTGCACCGTTCCCGGAGGCGCTGCAATACCGGGCCGATGTGTGGAGAGGACGGCGCAAGCTCCTGATCCAGCTCCCTGTTCCAAAAACGGTTTAATATGTAGTCCTACGATGGGGGACGTATCAAGATATTAAACTGAGAAGAACATTCTTTTTTTACAAAATATACCTTATTTCCATACTACAACTCAAAAAAAGGAAACATTCTCACAAATAATAAACATAGCATGCAGTAAAAAAACTTTTCGAACAGCGGTGATTATCCGTTATCAATCTATGCAAGTGGATGACGGGGACGGATTTGTGCAATTAAAGAGTCCCTCCAAGCCCTATCACTTGCTTGTGTCCGTTAGTCCCTGTACAGGGCCCAATGTCTTTTCCAGGACTTCATCCTCCTTCTGAGGTTCGCCAGGATCCTCTCCTCCAGCTCCCTTGCTCCCCACTCTGTTGTGCCAGATGAGAGTGTTCCTTGCATCCCACAGGCCTTTTTTTGTAAGGGACAGTAGTAGCCAGAGTAGGAACTGCGTCCCCTTGTCCAATCCAGTTGGTGCCAGCCCCAGCAGAATGTACTGGTAACAGAGCACCGCTCCCACTCCCAGGAGTTGCATAATGTTGTCCAATCTGCCCCACACCGCTTTGGCGAAGGGTCAGCTCCAGAACGCATGCTCCTGAGTCTCCTCAACGAAACACTTGTCCCAGGGGCAATGCAGATTCCTGGTGATCGAGTGTCTGTAGAGGACCTCTCTGGTTGCCAGTCTCTTGTGTATGGCCATCCAGTTGAGGTCCTTCAGTTGGTTGTCCAGTTCTTTTGGCTGCGTCCTTTCCCAGACTTGTCTGGGAACCTGCAGCCTTTCGTCAGCGACCAGGTGCCCCCTCACCTCTTTGTACAGAGCTCTGTGGTTGGTGCAGAGCTCTGGCTGTCTCGTGGCCTCGTAAGTCCTGCTCCACTTGACAGCATGGGTGTAGAACTCCAGTCGCCTCTCTGCCTTGGGCCCAGTGTTTGACCACTTAACCAGGTGCCTCATCGGGATGGAGAGCTACAGCCTGACAAAGTACTTGTACTTTGTGCCGATGGGCTCTGCAGCACCTGACAGAGGTTGCAGAAAAAGATGCAGTCGAGTTTCAGCGGGAAATGTGGAACATCTCTACCCCCTTCCTCGACTGGCTGGCACATCTGGTTCCTCGTGATGTACTCGTACCTGCCGCCCTAGACGAAGCCGAAGATCATCCCTTGCAGCACTCATCTGAGTCTGGCCAGCAGCGGGTACACCACCGCCAGGTAAACCAAAGCTGGCAGGATGTCTGCTTTCAACTCCATCACTTTCCCTGTGTAGGACAGCGACCGCGTTTTCCACAGACCCAGCTTCGCGTTCACCCTGGCTTTCCTCTATGTCAAGTTGATGGTCTCGTTGTTCTGGCTCTAAAAGGAAACGCTCAGTATTTTGAGGAGCTCCGTGCAGAGCTCGAGACCCTCCGGCACTGTCATCCTGTCCTTCCAGGGCCCGAAGAAGATAAGAACTGATAAGAACAGATTTTTTTTTTACAAAACTTTTATTCAAAACACAGCAAAATCATCACGCCAGTCACACCTCACCATACAGTCTCAAGAGGGCAAATAACATTTTCACAATTCAACAATCAATACATGAAATCACAAATCAAAAAGATTCTTCCATTTTTCCTTTGCGGCAAAGTAACCCCACCTCCAAACATCCCTTAGAACCCTCCCTCGCACCATCCCCTTAACCCTCTCCACCACCCGTTTCACAGACCACACAACATTCCGCTTGGCTAGCTCTTCTCTTGAATCCCACACCACCTGTTTTACTAGACTAACAAACAACCAACCCAAAAACCCACTGTACATGGAACATGGGTACACCTAAACCCCCATCGAACTACATCAAAGGACAGAACAAAGGAAGAAGGCGAATTCAGCAAAATATCATGACAATTCTCCCATACTTCTTGAACAAAATTACACTCCCAGAAAGCGTGCCGCACAGTCCCCTCCCCTGAGAACCCCTCTGTTGGACAGTTTTTAATCTTAGATAACTTATGCCTATACAACACTTGCCGTACTGGCAACCTGTCATGGACTCTTTGCCAGTTCAAGTCCATCAATCCATGGTCCAAACCTTTAGGCTGCACTTGGGCTCACACATCCCAACGGAAGCCCAACACTGCCAGGTTAACCTTTTTAGCCCCCATTACCAAACTATATAACTTTGAGGAACGTCCCTGTCCTCAAAGGGAAAAAGCTCCCTCCTCATCTCCCGTGCTCTCCCATAATGGACTCGAGCAGTAGCAGCATGTGGCCTTACATTCATCCACCCATACACAGACCTCATACATGCCTCAAACCACAAACACACAAAACTCTTAAACTGCCCCTCAACCCCACTACCAAGGACTTTACACAGCCCTGAAAAGAAACTACAATCTAGTTTCAGGAGCAAATTTGGAACCCCCCTCCCAACCTCACTAACATCCATGTACATAATATCCCTCTTAATGTATTCATACTTCCCTCCCCACATAAACTCAAAAACCATCTGGGTCAGCAGTCTCCTGAATGTCTTCGGCAGTGGATACACATAAGCCAGATACACCAAGGCCAGCAGTACGTCAGCCTTCAACACAACCACCTTCCCCACAAAGGATAACCACCGTGTCTTCCACAACCCAAATTTGAGTCGCGCAAAAATCAAATTCCAATTATGCAGCTCATTCCCTTCTCTCCGGAAAACAACCCCTAAGATCTTCACCCCATCCTCGGCTACCTGCAGCCCACCAGGCACTGTCCACACTGTGTGCCACCCGTTACACTCCATCGCAACAGACTTCTGCACATTGAGTTTGGACCCAGAAGCCCCTGCAAACTGCTCAAACCTGTATAAAGCCTACCTCACACCACCCTCAGATGTCAAGAACAAGGTGGCATCATCCGCATATTGCGAAATTTTGACCACCTCCCCTCCACTCCCTGGCAACCACAGCCCGTGCACCGCTGGATCTGCCCTCAAGTAGCATGCCAGGGGTTCCAGAAACAATACATATAACAGTGGGGATAAAGGGCACCCCTGCCTCACCCCAGAAGACTGCAAGAACCATTCTCCCTGAGCCCGTTCACCACCAGCCTACTACTTACTGCTGCATACAGAATCCCTAACCAATTAAAAAAAAACTCCCCAAAACCTAAGTGTGCCAAAATCCTAAACCAAAATCCGTGATTAACCCTGTCAAATGCCTTCTCTTGGTTCACATTGACCAGCAACAAAGGCACTCTCTGGGCCTCCACCTATGCCACCACATCCCTAATCAGTGCCAAATTCCCTAATACTGACCTCCCTGGGACTCCACAAGTTTGGTCCAGGTGTACCAAATCTGGCATCACAGTCCTTATCCATCTCACCAGAACCTTTGCAAATAACTTGTAATCTGTGGTCAACAAGGTGACTGGCCTCCAGTTTCTTAGATCTGTTGCATCCCCTTTCTTAAATAATAACACTATCAGGCCTTCCCTCATTGTTCTGCTCAACCTGCCATCCCTACATATTTCATTCCGGACAGCAAGGAGTACTGGCCCCAACAGATCCCAGATGGTGGCATAGAACTCTTTAGGGAGCCCATCCACTCTGGGACTTTCCCATCCTTGAAGAATTTAACAGCACCTTCCAATTCCTCCAGCGTGAAAGGATGCTCCAGATCCTCCTTCCCACTACTGGTCAGTCATTTATCCAAGAAACTCAGGAAAAAATCCCCCATCCCTCCATAAACCTTCTTTTCCTCTAACAAATCGGGATAAAAATCTATTGCACACCTCTCCATCTCTGCACTCTTCTTCACAACAATGCCGTTTCTGGTACGCAGTGCCCGGATCACCGTCCCCCTCTGTCTCACCCTTACCCGCTCTAAGAAAATGGTGCAGCACTTCTCATTTTGCTCAATAAACTCTTGGCACCTACGTACCAGGAACCGTCGAGCTCTTCCTTCGAAGAGAGATCTCAGGCGAGCCTTCAGAACTGCTAGCAGGTCATGATCCATGACCAGCCCTGCGCTCTCCTTGGCATACAAAATCTCAACCCTTCTCATGACCTCCACCACCTATTTTATATCCCTCTTCATAACACCCTTACAAAAATCCCTAAGACCCTAGTCTTCTTTTTTTTCCACTTCAGTTTATTAAATATCACAGCACAGACATCAATATTTAAACTTTTACATTTTTTTAAATATAAAAATAACAATGAATGTAAGAAAAAGAAATGAAGAATGGAGTTAAGGAAAAAAAATAAGTGAAAGAGGAAAGAAGGAAAAAAGACAAAAAAACTAAATAAAAACAAAAACAGGTGCAGTCACAGCTATATCAGAGTTTACCATTTAAAGGCATAAAGGTTATAGCATAGTTATATATAATGGCTTAGGAATATATACTGAGCTCCTCTTTTAAATCTAATGCTCTCAAAGGCTTATCCCACAAATCTTTAAAACGGTCCAGCTCACCTTTTAGGATGAATCCTAACTTTTCCAAAGAGATCAAGTCTCTTATTAGTAATTCCCAGAAAGCTAGAGAGGGAGGCTCGTCACCCGCCCACCTGGTCATGATTGCCTTTCTTGCCAGCATCAGGGCAGGCCGAACTAATTCTCTATGGTTCAGCAGCAGAACAGGCAAGACTCCCAAAATGCATGTGAGAGGATGAGGATCTAACTCTATTACACAGATCAAAGATATTTTTGTACATACCTCCCACCAGAACCTCTGGACATATGTACATTCCCATAGACAGTAAAACAGTGTTCCAACCTGGGTTTTACATTTAGGGCAGTTAGTTGATGTGCCTGTGCTAAATTTGCTATAGATCTGTGGAGATATATATGCTCTATGTAACAGCCTGTACTGCATTTCTTTATACTGGTTACAGACAGAGATTGTTGAAGGGAATGAAAGAATAGTTTTCCAAGTGTTATCATCTATACAGCACCTCAGTCCCTGGCTCCAGATTGTCTGTAAAGTCCACCTCATGCCTAGACAAGAAAGTGTAAAACGTGGATAGAAATTTCTTTGAGTTCCCGTTCTTTAGAAAGATTTTTCTAGTGTGTGCGAGCTGCTGAATAAATCAAGACCACCGTTCTTGGTACACACATAATGCCTGATCTGAAGATATTTAAAGAAGTCTCTTTTTGGTATATTATATTGTGCTTGAAGATGCTCAAATGATTTAAATACTCCCCCTTCAAATAAGTCAAAAATTCTATGTATACCTGCTGTTTGCCAATTAGTAAAGTGGGAGCCTGTCTTTTCAGGAGGTAGGTCCGGGTTACCCACAAGTGAAGATAGCATATAAAGAGAGGGATAATAACTAAAGAATTTAGTTATCTTGCTCCATGTTCTCAGTACATTTATTATTAAATGGTTCTTTTTAGCTAGTGGGGTACATTAGTCATTTTCCTGCCTAAGAGGTTTACAAGAGAGGCTGGTTTACCGTGTTCAGCCTCCATATCCACCCAGGTCGAGTCTGGCAGTGCATGAATCCACTGCTGGAGGATTCTTGCTTGTATTGCCCAGGTATAGTATTTCAGATTTGGCAATGCACATCCACCGTAATCGCTGGGTAACTGCAGTCTTATATTTGATTTCTGTTTTTTTTCCTGTCCATACAAATGTTGATATTGCTTTATTCAGATCCTTTATGTCAGCTTTAGTCATGGGAGTGAATATCATAGATAGAGGATAGAGAACTTTAGGTAATATTATCATCTTTACCAGGTTAATTCTGCCCAGGAAAGATATTGGTAAATTTGTCCACCGGTTCACGTTGTCCTTTAAGTGTATCAGTAGAGGTCTTATATTTACAGAATACAGATGTGAGATTTTGGGGGTCACCTGAATCCCAAAGTATGTGATACCCTTAGGATTCCAGTGAAATGGTTTAATATAGGCGGGTTATCCTTTTCCCATGTTCCCTAAAGACATAATCTCAGATTTACTGAAATTTACCTTGTAGCCTGATGTGGTTGAGAAAATTTTTATACCAGTAATAATTTCAGGTAGGGAGTGAACAGGGTCCGTTACTGTCATTATTACATCATCAGCATACAGCATAATTTTGTGATGTCTTCCCCCGAGTTGGACCCCCTTGATGTTTGGATTACATCTTATATATATAGCCAATGGCTCAATTGCTATAGCGAATAGCAAGGGTGACAAAGGGCACTCTTGCCGTGTGCCCCTGTGCAGCCTGAATGGGTGGGAAATTAAACCGTTAGTTTGTATTGTGGCTTTAGGTGCACTATATAATAACTTAGTCCATGTGATAAAGTCTTCACCTAGATTAAATCTCCATCTAAGATCAAACATATTCCCACTCCACTCTATCAAAGGCTTTCTCCACATCCATCGACACAAGGAGGCTTGAAACCTGTAGCTGGTCAAGATGGTGCATTATGTTAAATAATCTCCTGGTATCATTAAATGAGTTTCTTCCGTTAATAAAACCTGTCTGGTCTGGGTCAATAATGCTAGTCATTATTCTCTCTAAGCGTGTTGCCAGTATTTTAGCTATCACTTTTATATCAACATTTAGCAAACTTATTGGTCTATATGAGCTACATAGTTCAGGATCTTTTCCTTTTTTGTGAATAACTGTTATGTTGGCAATATTCATAGATTCTGGTAGGGAAGATCCTTTAATAGATTTATTGATGGCCTTGAGATAAATGTCACAGATCTGATCCTTCATTATTTTAAAAAACTCTACAGGGTAGCCATCCGGTCCTGGTGTCTTTCCTGACCGTAGTGATATGATAGCTGTTTTAATCTCTTTACTGGAGATAGGTTTATTCAGAAGTTCCTTCTGTGTATCACTGACTTGAGGAATGTCTATGCCTTTTAAAAAAGTGCTCTACTGAAGTAGTTTTTTATCTGTTTCTGAGCTATATAACTTCTCAAAAAAATTCTTAAAGATGCCATTCTCATCTTTAATGGCAGAAATAAAATTTTTGGATACTGCCATCCTTGCCAATCTTGCAAGGAGGCGGTTTGGTTTATTGCCCTTTTCAAATAGACGCTGTCTTGCATATAGAACATCTCATTCAGCTTTTTTTGTCACTAGGTTATTAAGTTTTGACCAAGCTTCTTTAATTTCAATTAGAATTTTCTCAGATTTAGCAGTGTAAAACTTTTCTTCCAATTTTGAATTTTTTTTCTCAAGTGCTAATTGCAAAGAGATTTTTTCCTTTTTCTTTTAACTGGTATAACAAATTATCATACCTCTCATGTAAGCTTTATAATCCTCCCATACTGCCCTAGGATCGGTTTCTTCAATGTCATTGCACTGTAAATACAGCTTTGTTTGTTCATTAAGGAACTTTCTGAATTCATCATCCAGCAGATTAAATGGATTTAGTCTCCATACAAGAGAATGCTCCACTGGTCGTGGAGAGGACATACTCATTGTCACAGCAGCATAATCTGTTATAGTAATTGGATCAATACCTATATCTGTTACTAGATGGGCCATATGGCTGGATAGGAGGATGTGGTCAATACGAGAAGCTGTTTGATGTGGTGAGGAGTAAAATGTGAAGCCCCTAGCAGATGGGTTGAAGAATCTCCATATATCAATAATATTTATTTCTCTGCATAAATTTGTCACTGCTTTGGAGATTTTAGATGATGGTACATTAGCAGACGGCATCTTATCTACCCTAGGACAGAAAGAAAAATTAAAGTCTCCTGCAAGGATAGTATTGTTACAATCCATAATAGTGAGTTGTCCAAACACATCAATAAAGAATTGTTCGTCTTGTTCATTAGGGGCATATATACATCCTATCACCACTTCTTCCCCATATATTAATCCTTTAACTATTACCACTCTACCTTCATTATCCACATAAGTTGAGTTGACTGTAAATGGTAAATGTTTTTTTGGTGGAGAATGATGAGTAATAAACTTGACCTACCCATTCCCTTTTAAGTTTTTTATGTTCCAGATCATTCAAGTGAGTTTCCTGTAAAAATGCTATTTGAATTTTATCTCGTTTCAGGACGTTCAGAATCTTTTTCCTTTTAACTATGCTATTCACCCCTTTTACATTCCAACTGCATATCTCAACATTATTCATGGTGGTTTTTTAGTTGTAATATGGTAACGCAGTGAGTTGTAATACGGTAATGCAGTGGCTGAATTGTAGTATAATGCAACATAACAGTGAATAGCAAATAGAGCAGCTGCATGTACCCGTTCCATACATTTTAAAGAGAAAAGAGAATAAGAAAAAAAATAAAACAATGTCTTGGAGAGAGAGAAAAAAAATTCCGTTTGTGACCACACACAGTACATGAGGTAACGGCACTTGTCAGGTATTTAAAAAAGAAACAAAGGAACTTTGTTAATCTTCTGAACATTGATTAACAGTGATAAAGACAGAAAGAGCAGTCTTAGAACAAGATTGCTAGACTCAGTCTGCAAACGAAACTAAGAAAAGGTCCAACAAAATTGTTTAGCTTCTCTGCGTAGTTAACAGAGAAGTGAAACTAAAGGTTGCCGCTAGTCACGCAGCTGCGGCAGTCAGCAATAAAGTACGCTCAGTTATAGGGGGTTCAACTATTATACTAAAACAAAAACTGTCTACTCCTCGCCAAAATAATTTGTCACAGTCTTAAATTTCGATACAAAACAGTATCATCTATATCTCAACATTAACATTAATAACAGAATCTTAAAAATAGAGAACATTTAAAACGTCAGAAAAGGTTCTAAGCGCAGGCATAACCACTCAGTTCTCTGCTCGATCAGTTCTACAAACAGAAGCCAAGGCTGCTCGTTTAGCAGCGGACCTCTCACCTTCTATTCAGACGTGGAGGATTGCTGTCGAATATTTTTAAGGAAGTTCTCTGCTTCTTTTAAGCTTGAAAGAGTAGTAGATCCCCCCGAGGCATCAAACACTTTAATGATCGCTGGATACAGGAACGAATACCTCGGTCCAGCATCACGCAGCCTCCTTCTCACTTCGGCTGTTTTTTCTGCACTTCGACCGAGAAGTCTTGAAAGATGGAGAATCTTTTCGCCTCCACAATGATTTCTTTCTTGGCCCTGGCCACTTCCCTTACCTTCTGCTTATCCCGGTAGTTGTGCAGCCTCACCAGCACGGCCCGGGGTGCAGGTGTTCCGCCCTCCCCCGACTTGCGCCGGGGTCCCGTGCGATGGCAACATTCCAGCTTGATTTTGTCACCCATCATTTCCATGCCAAGGGTTTCAGGGATCCATCTCTCAAAAAACCCAACTGGGTTGTTTCCTTCGATGTTTTCTCTTAGGCCGAGGATTCTCACGTTTTTCCGCCGGCTTCTATTTTCGAGGTCTTCAAGTCGATCCAATGCCTTGCGCAGGTCTGTCTCAAGCACCCGTATCCTGTTGCCCGCCGTTACACTGCCGTCTTCCAGGTCCGAAACTCGCTGTTCCACTTCATCTATTCTTTTAATCACTATGTCTATTTTAGTGGATATAGCAGCAACAGGTTCTCGAATCGTTGCGAGTTTTGAATCTAATATTTCGGCGATGTTTGATGTTACTTTTGCTATGATTAGGTTGGTCTCAACTGTACCGTCTCCCCCAGTGAATTCACCATCTTGCTCACCTTCTTGATGCTTTTTTTTGGTTTTGGGTGAGAGGGGTTTGTCCGAAATAGTCGGCAAGTGACATTATTACACTGTAAGAGTGTTATGTCGGTATTTTGTGTTAAAAGACTGTATTTTTATGCCTATTTTGCTAAATTTGGCGAGGAGCTCGACAGATACCCGTTCTTCTCCTCTTAGTGCATAGCCACGCCCCTCTACAATTTCATTTTTGACAAGTATTCTGTCATTAGAAACTTTGTGTAGACTGGTGATCTCGATAAGAATTGTTTCAGGGTTAAATAGGTTAAGAGTCAGGAATAGCCAATACATTTTAGCCGTAACTGTTAAAATGCCAGTGCATTAAATGCCAAATGCAACATTTTGAAAAGCTGAAGCCCTTTCTTTCATACGCTTGCTTTTAGGGTAATTAAGTCATCATTCCCCTTTAGGGCAATGCATTGCATAGAGCCATATAGGACAGAACAAAAATGTGAAGATAACATTGAAATATCACTTTTCCTAAATATCCTTTCTGTCTTAGAACACAACCATGCCATCAAACATCCTCTATGTTTTCTAATTATCCTAACTCTAACCCTAGCTAAGGGTTTGGGTGATTAGGGTTAAGGGTTCAGATTGTCTCTGTTACGTCCCAGTGTGTGGTCTGTGCGCGCTTTTTATGTTCCACACTGCTGACCTTTGATTGTTCTCCCTCCCCCATTGGCCCACCATTACACCACTGTTCCGTATGACATCATGATCAATTAGCTTCTCAGCCAATCAGAGTGCATCTTATTCACTATATAACATGGAGGTTTTCTGAAGGAAGAGCCTTTTGTTTGACTTCGGTTCTGTTTGGTTTTGCTTTGCTTTGCTTCATTTCCCTTTGGTTGTCGTTTTGTCGTGTGTATTTTCGTATAGCTTTGGTTTTGTTGGTTTCTGTTTGTTTTTTTGTACTTTCGTTTGTTTGTGTTTATCCTTGTTTTGTCATTACCTTGCCCTAATGTGTTATATGTTCAACCTTTGTGTTCTTTTGTACCCTGTTCCTGTTGATTACTCTTGTTTCCCTTATTTGTATTCCTAGTTCACTTGTGTTTTTGTGTGAACTTTTGTGTATAAGGTTAGTTTAGGTTGTTGGGTACATTCTACACACTTAGGTGATTTTGTATTAGTAACACTAGTTTAGTACGGGTGAGTGCCGTTTGTCTTGTATGGTTTTGGGTAGTCAGTGGAGGGTAGCTAGGGTGTTGAAGACGCCGAAGACCGTGTGTTTCAGGTTTTCTTTTGTAGCCAGGTTAGCTTTCCCTCACCTTCCTAGCCAGCTCCATTTTGTTTGTTATTTTCTTTTCTTTGGCACCACTCTAGTTCCTTACCCTGTGTGTTATCGTGTTTTACCAGTTGCTTATTCAATTTAAAATAATCACTTTTGCACCCACTTTTGTTATCGCGCTTCCTAGTCCCTCACCAGAACCCACCTGCTTCCAAAAGAATTATCCTAAATGTTACACCCCTGTACCCCTAGACACTTGGGGTCATAACATTATCATGGCACACTCGAGTCTGTCTCGTACGGTCCAGAAAAACGTGCTGAAAGGGCAGAACCAGGAATAGGCAGAAGAACTAAAACTGTCACCAGGGTTAAATATGCGGGCAACAGCTTTCTTGTTTCTAGTTCAAGCTGACAGAGCTTAACCTCTTTCTCTGCCTCGATCGCCATCTTACGAATTGCAAGGCGCAATTCAAATTCTGCCTGGCGTATCTGGGCTTTTTCCTATGCCTCCATATGCAAGCGGGCCAAATGAACTTTCAGGCGAGTCTCGCTTTTTGACCCAGTGGAGACTGGAGAGAACGGTTCCAAGGGAGGTAATGCGGCCTTGACCTCAGCCTCCGCTAAGTCTTCAGCCACTCCCTGCACCTCGTCCTGTTCTTCCACCACCATAGCAGGTTTAGCACCAGCCCCAGGAGAACTGGCGTCCTTGCTCGCTAGTGCCATGACCTTTAACTCCACCAACCTTGATATCAATGCAAGCTCTCCTGATATCCCTTTTAAGAGCTTGCATTGATACCTGAATCTGGAAGTGATCTGCAATTTGGACCAATTCGTCCTTCCTACACTTGTCCAGCTGCTCAAAGGAAGGTTCCTCCACAAACTTTCGTAAATCAAAAGTAGCCATATCTACAGTACCGTGCCAAAAAACACAATCCACAAATCAAAATCCTATACCAGTCCTTATTCAATAAACAAATACCAAATGACACTAACCAGTCCCAAAATGCACAAAAGTACCAACACCCAAATTGTGTCGGTCTCAGACGAGCGGCTCTCAAGCCCCAGCTTTGTCATCTAACTCCTGCCTTTCCTCCTTTGATCGCCAAGCGCGATCCACTTTGCTAGCAAAAGCAGTTTTTTTTCCCCCCACATATTAAACATTGGGTTGTATACTGTTGTATATCGACCGTTCTGTACTGTGAGGTGCTTCCCATCTCGGTTCACACTGCTTCTTAGAGTTAGAGTTAGATGTTGTGCAAAGGGATTGTTTCATTAGGCTCATTCAGACTCTGAGAAACTGACCTTATGCGATAAGCACGGGCAATGTTAGGGAGTGCGATTTTAACGGCGATCCTACTCGATCACCCCTGCTGTCTTGCAAAAGCCACTGTAATGAGTGATAATTTCCTGGATGTAATTCAGTGCCTTGTTGAGCTGAAGCAGATCGTGTAGCTGGAGTGAGGGGAGTGGAAAATGGTTTGAATCCTCTGTGAAGGCGTTGGGTGGGAGAACCAAAGAGAAAAAAAAGTCCTCCTCTTTCTGCTGCCTTTTCTGCAGCTTTACTAGGAATTGACTTTCCTTTGTTTGTAACGTTTTCCCTTTTAAGTGTGTTCGCCAAAGTCCTGTTGCCTTGAAAGTGTTCCAAAATGCCCAGCTGACTCTGAAAGTCCACAACCATATTGTGAGACAGGCTGAATTGAATGTACAGTAGTTAGCAGAGACCAGACTTGTAGTGTGGAGGGAAGAAAACTAGTCTGGAACCTCCAGCTCATAAGAGACATCACCGAATGGGTGGAGGACAGGGGGCTGGAGTTAATGCTCGTTATCTTAGACCAGAATACTTTTGATAGGGTTCATCACTCCTTCCTCTGGGAGGTTTTGAAGAGGATGGGTGTGAGCGAGACCTTTATACAGTGGATAAAGGTCTTATATAATGGGGTTGTCTCCAGAGTATGTATCAATGGAAGGTTGGGGACCGGGTTTCCGGTCAGCTGTGGAGTGAGGCAGAGGTGCCCCTGTCCCCCCTACTTTATGTATTAGACACGGAACCCTTCCTTCTCCTTTGCGGCTATAATGAAACACCTGGTGGTCTGGTCCAACACAACGCCTAAAGCAGAAAACCAGCGGTGGTATTATAGGCACGCTGTACAATGGCTAAAAATGTACCCTGGGGTACCTGGGCCACAAGGCACTCTACAGGTTAGTTATGGTGAAAGAGGATTCCGCTGTGGTGGAGGTCACTGATGAGGTGTGGAGGCAAATTCAGCCTATAGGCCTGGACAACAGGCTTGAAGATCTTAATAGGCTTACGGTGTGGAAGAGACTGCCTGTTAGGGAGACCCTACATAGACATGCTCTCTCCAGGCAAGATAAGTGTCCGCGGCCAGACTGCTCAGAGACCGAGTCAGTTTCACACGTGTTTTGAGGTTGTAGTTTTGCTCAGAAGGTGTGGGGTCAGTTGAGGGGCTTTTTGTTGACGGGCCAAGTAGTTTTGCATGGGATCCCGAAACCATGTAATTGGAGCCGGAATTTTGTGTTGTAGCTGCTGCTCAGCCTTGTGAAGTTCCACATCTGGGCTTCCTGTAAGGATCTTATCGACCACAGGATCAGTGGCTCAGTAAACGCCATTGTATACAGAGTCAAACACGACATATCAAGATGTGTAAGGTGGGACATTCTGCGGAAGGTAATGATCTGGCAGAAGAAGGATATGTGCAGGAGACAGCCCGTGAGGAGAGGACGGAGGCAGTGGGATCAAGTGTTCTAGAGACAGATGGGACGTTGCTACCAAGTGGCGTTCTGGGACTAGATGAAGGTTACTCTTTCAGTCCAGTTTCTCCTATGACCCCCCCTCACTTTATGTCACCAAGTGAGGAGAGTACTGCAGGGAGAGTTTTTGGGGCAGAAGTTTGAGTCTTGACATTTATGACTAATGGATGTTCAGGGACTGAGGGGTGATGCCAAAAGACTAGAGGTGTACAGCTTTCTGTCCGATCTGAACCCGGGCTTCTGCTTTCTGCAAGAAATACATTTAGGAGGTCCAGAAGATGCGGATAGGTTTAGGCAGAAGTGGAAAAGAGGGGCATTCTGGTGGAGCGTGGGCGGTGTATACTCGTCTGGCATCGGCATCTTATTCGGGGACCCGGGGTTTCAGTTGACTGAGGTGGTTTCTGTTGTGCCAGGTCGTCTTTTAGCTGTAGTTGGGTGTTGGTGGAAAGTTAGGGCACATGTTCCGGCTGAGAGAGCTCTACAGGCTCTACAGCTCTACAGACCTTGAGCCGTGGTTTTTTACAAACAGAGAGATTGTGTTAGGGGGCGATTTTAACATAGATTTATCTGATGCACAAGGTGGGGGACTGTGCAGTTTGAGAGATTTGATACATAGGTTTAATTTGATCAGTCTTATCATGTCTTGGAGGAAGCAGGCTATTGTACGCTAATCTCAGATTTTATTGATAGTTTTAAGAAGCAACTTTTAAGTTTCATATCGAAAATTGAGTGGTGGGAGTCGTGCAAGCAGTCCGTCGCATGACTGACTATTGAATATTGTAAGAGGAGAAGGCATGAGGAAAGAGTGGTACTGGCCACCCTGCAACGTGGGCTGGAGGCCTTGTATGTAGAATTTAATCGTGGCTGTTCCTTCCACGCTGAGAAAGCTGTTGAAATAATGACCAGGTTAAGGGAGGCCTGGTTAAGGAAGGCCAAGAACTTCCTTTTCCAGCTTAGAGGAATAGCTTTAGAAAACAAGGAAAAATGTACTGCACAGTTTTTTGGTTCTGTCAGGGCAAGGCAGGAAAAAGCATATTTTATGGATATGAGAACGGTGGATGGGAACATTACAAGTGACATGATTGAGATGGTAGCATGTGCAACGAAATTTTATACGGAGCTTTTCTCTGAAAAATTAGTTTGTCAGGACGGTTGGGACACCCTGTTGGATGGCATTGGAGGTCTAACAGAGGTGTCAGAATTACAAGAAGAAATCACTGCAGCTGAACTGAAGGAGGAGATGCAAGGTTTAAAGAGAGGTACAGTCCCAGGGGTGGACGGCCTTTCAACTAAATTTTACTGCAAATTTTGGGAGCAGTTGAGACCGATTCTATTAGAGGTTTTTAGAGAGATACTTGTGGGAATGGATTAGGTGAAACCATGAGGATGGGCATCATCACCTTAATTTATAAGAAAGGTGAAAAGAGTGACCTAGACAACTGGAGACCCATCCAGCTTTTATGTTCCAATTATAAGATCCTTGCTAGTGTTGGGAAGGTGGTTGCGGCAGGTGATGGGAGCTCTGGTCGGAGTTGACCAAACATGTGGGGTAGAAGGCAGGAAAATCAGGTGGAATTTGCAGTTGATCAGGGATGTGGTAGAGTGGGTGGAAGATAGAGGCCTCCCCCTCATATTGGTCAACTTGGATCAGAACAAGGCCTTTGACCGGGTTCATCATTGCTTCCTGTGGGAAGTTTTAAATCGAATGGGATGTGGTGGGATATTTCTAGGCTGGTTGCAAGCACTTTATAAAGGGATAGAGTCCAGGGTTTGCATCAACGGTAGGCTAGGGGAGAGAATTACTGTTCGATGTGGAGTGAGACAAGGATGCCCCCTTTCTCCCCTGTTGTACGTCCTATACATCAAGCCTCTCCTTCGGAGGTAGTTTCTGTAGTACCCAGTCGTCTTTTAGTTGTGGACGGGTGCTGGTGGAAGGTAAGGGTGCGTGTGATTGGAGTGTGTTCCAGCCGAGAGGGCTTTGCAGGCCGCCTTTTTAAAAGATCTCGAGCCGTGGTTTTATACGAATAGAGAGACTGTGTTGGGGGGTGATTTTAATATTGACACATCCAGTGCACAAGGTGGGGGAGCGTGCGTATTTAGGGGATTGGTACAAAGGTTAAATCAGAGATTGTTTTAAGGATTTTAATCAAGGGGTAAGAACAGTAGAGGCCAATATAGATGTTTGGACTACATCTTTACTACCTTAAAATTTAAGATTAAAGATCTGCAAGTCACGCCGGTATGGTACTCAGACCATATGGTTTTATCAGCATCCTTTGAATCAGCGGGTCCAAGCTCCCAGGCCAGTTACTGCAAGCTAAACGTGTCAGTCCAAGAGGAAGCAGGCTAAAGAATCAACTTTTAAACTTTGCATCAAAAACTAAGTGGTGGGAGTCATGCAAACAGTCTGTTGCACAGCTAACCATTGGATACTGTAAAAAGAGAAGGCGTGAGGAAAGAGAGGTATTGGCCACCCTACAGCGCAAACTGGAGGCTCTGTATGTAGAATTCAATTGTGGGGGCACCTTTCGCGCAGAAAAAGCTGCTGAACTAAGGACTAAATTAAGGGAAGCCTGGTTAGGGAAGGCTAAGAACTTCCTTTTCCGGCTTAAAGGAATAGCTCTGGAAAATGAGGAAAAGTGCACTGCTCAGTTTTTTGGCTCCGTCAGAGTGAGGCAGGAGAAGGCTCATTTTACGGAGATTAGAATAGCAGATGGGAGCGTTACAAGTAATATGAAGGAGATGGTGGCATATGTGTCGGAATTTTACAAGGAGCACTTCTGGGAAAAAACAGTCAGGGCGGTTGGGATACTTTGCTGGATGGCATATCGGACGTGTCAGAATGAGAGGGAAATATTACTGCAGCCAAACTGATGGAGGCGATGCAAGGCCTGAGGAGAGGTACGGTCCCTGGGGTGGACGGCCTACCCATTGAATTTTATAGTGAGCTTTGGGAGCAGCTAGAACCAATTTTATTAGAAGTTTTTAGTGAGATACTCGACGGGAAGGGATTAGGCACAACAGTGAGGATGGGCATCATCACCTTAATACACAAGAAAGGCGATAAGAGCAATTTAGACAACTTGAGACCCATCCAGCTTTTATGCTCCGATTATAAGATCTTGGCCAGAGTGATAGGAAGGCAACTGTAAAAAGACAGTTTGCGACAGGTGACACTGCGACAGGTGATGGGAACCCTGGTGGGAGTTGACTAAACATATGGGGTTGAAGGCCGTAGAATTGGATGGAACCTACAGTTGATTAGGGATGTAGTGGAGTGGGTGGAGGATAGAGGCACCCCCCTCATGATGGTAAACGTGGACCAGAATAAGGCCTTTGACAGGGTCCATCACAGCTTGCTGTGGTAAGTCTAAGTCACATGGGTTGTGGAGAGTCATTCGTTGGTTGGTTGCAGGTACTCTATAAAGGAGTGGAATCTAGGGTCTGCATTAACGGTATGCTTGGAGAGAAAGTTATCATCCAGTGCCACTTGTCTCCCCTGCTATACGTTTTATACATCGAGCGCCTCCTCCGGAAGATATGGAACGACCAGAGGATAGAGGGGGTCTTAGTGCCGGGGAGTGGTGGATTGCAGGTCAAGGTCGCAGCTTATGCAGATGACGTCTCACTGTTTTTATGCTCTGATTATAGCTTGTACAGGGTTATAGCCATAGTGCAAGATTTTATGGTAGGTATGGGTGTGCTTTTAAATGTAAACAAGTGTACAGCTAAGTTTTTTGGCACTTGGAAGGACAGAAAGGAGGCAGTTGGGAGTCTTCCGTTAGAGGAAGGGCCAGTGAAGGTCTTGGGAATCTGGTTCCAGACAAGAGACTCTGCAACCGTGAATTGGGAGAAATGTCTCAGCAAAATGAACCAGAAGCTGGGAGTATGGCAGCAAAGATCCCTCTCCTTTGTGGGGAAGGTTCTGGTCCTGAAAGCGGACATTTTGGCGCTATTCCTGTACTTGGCGAAGGTGTTCCTGATGCCAGCTTATCTCAGGAAGAATGTGGTAAGAGCAGTGTTTGGCTTCATGTGGGGCGGAAAATACATTAGGAAATCAGACATGTACAGGGCTGTGGAGGAGTAGAGGGAGTTAGGGGGGTTCCCGACATCCCCCTGAAACTAGATTGCAAGTCTCGACTTTCTCGGCAAGCAGGTGGGCCACTTTTGAGCACCCATGCATTTTCCCTCCAAAAAACATAGATATACAGATTTTTTTTTAAGAAGGCAGGTGTGGTGTGGTGTGGTTTGGTGTGTGTGTCCCTCCCGAGAGAGAGCTGCCCCTTCCCTTTGCTCGCAGGTGCTGACGGTCCACTTTCACCTGCAGCTCGGTCGGCACAACTGCTGCTGGTGGGAAGGACCTAAGCTAAGGAGGCTGGTGCCCTCCGCGGTTGCGGTCATTGTCGGGCCATTGACAGAAGATCAAAGAGAAGGGCCCCCGCCCAGGACTGGCAGGCAGGCTAGCGAGCAAGCAAGCAGGCAGGCAAGAGAGAGGGGCAGTGGAGTCCGGGCAGCTGGACACTGGCTGCAAGGGAGCCGGCAGCCGCTTGTGTACCGGGCCCCAGAGGCATTGACCTGCGCCGCTGTGCACCAGCCAGATGCCTGTGTGTGGGCCCAAGGCCGGCGTCGGGCATCGCTTCTCGGGTTAAAGCGGGAAAGCCCGCAGTTCTCTGATCTTAGTCCAGGGGGACGCGGTGGCAGAGGAGAGGAAGCTTTGACGGAAGAAGCGGCTGAAGAGACGGGGACAACAAAAGTCACCAACTGGAATCTCTCTGGGTGAAGCCCAGGGAGTGCAGAGGGAACTTCCAGATGATGGCGTCAACCGGTGAGGATATTGCTTTCATGGCATCTGGGAAGCGGTTGTCCCGGGAAGGGACATTTTGTACAGAGCATTGCTTCTCGGCCTTTGTGTGGCCTGCCTGCAGTATTCCTGGATCGCTTAAAGCTTGAGAATGTGATACCATGAATCTCTAAATAACTCTAAATAATCAAGTTAATTATCGCATTAACTAATGATTTGTGATTTCAGAGATCACAGTCATTTAAAAGTTGCCACTAGATTACCACTAGATCACAAGTCCAACTTTATACCTCCCCTTAGTTGAAAGCTCCACCTGAGACATCTTTCAGGGAAACACAGGAGGAAAGCCGTGTGCCTCAGTGAGTGCCCGGTGCACTCCCCAAGCCATGGATCTATGGATCTGTGGTGCTCAAACCCATAGGTCCAGGCTCCTCCCTCTGAACTGTCACTGATGTAAAGTCTTCCATGCACCTAGACGAAGCAGTGCCTACTAGCTGTGGTCTGCCAATGACTGCTCCAAAACTCCTTGCCCTAGTAGGATAATCCTTGTAAATGTGCCAAATATCTCCACATTAATTACACTTAGGCTTCACCATACATATCGACGCAGAGTGACCTATAGCAGCACATTTCTAACATACTGTACCTCCGCTTTACAATCCACAGCAAAATGGCCTCCTTGCCCACAACGCCTACACGTAAGAGGTTGTTCTGGATAGAACAGATAACCTCTATTAGCACCGATTGAAAAGGCTTGAGGGTGCAAAAGCCCGTCCCCTGCCTTGGGATCAGACCTGAAATGGACCATGTATTTCCTCTTCCCATTCCATATTCTCCTCTTGTCCAAGACCTTCACTCCAGCTTCCTGCACATCCACAAACCTTTTCACAAAACTCATAATGTCATCTTACACCCTATAAGTATTAAACATATGAACCCACAAAGGCCATGCAAACAAAGGCTCAAGTAAAAAGTCAGTAAAGGGTTTCTCATGTCTGTTTGCAGTTAGAACAGACCATATCTTTGAACATCGGTCAGAATATGACAGTGAAAGGTCAAAAATCTTCTTACCCGGAAAACAATGCGAACGACAGCCTCTGGTTGTATAAACAGACATTTAAACCAAAAAATAATGAACAGATCAAATTCCCATAACAATCTAACCAAATCAATACAGACCTTCCACAACCAATCAATCAAAACCATTCAAGATACCGTCTTGTTTTCTATGTTCTTTATATATAACCAAGCCTCAGATTCATAATCATTTATGAACCCTATTAATCCATCAGCCTGGAGTCCTCCTAAACTATTTTTTATACTTATCTCCTTCCTTCTTTGCCTGCAGTTTAACCCCTGGATATTTCCTTTCAAGTTCATCCAACCTAAAATCCCTAGGATGATAAACTACATTCTATTCCCTATCATATTCTAACATTCTTAGAAAGGCTTCTGGAACATCTGCATGGATATAATCCTATTTTCTCCTCTTTTCATGCACTCACACTTTCACCTGACTCAACCTTCACCTCCTGTCCATATCCCCTCCACCTTTATTACTCTGTAACCCACTTATTTCCCTAGACCCTATTTCAATTAGACTTTGAAACCAATTTGACACTGGCACTACAATATCTGTAGCCCTCTCTCTCATCAAAAGTCCTGTCTTAGTCTCTCTCATCCTTCCTGTGCCTTTCATCTTTTGCTTCTTCATCAGGACAACCTCAGGTGACCAGTCTGACATCTCCAGTTCTTCATCTCCTATTTCACTCTCTCCCCATTCCATATGAGCAGACTCCACAGCTGACGACCCAGAATCTTCCACACCTGTCCTTCTCAAAGTTCCAGGGTCCTTCTCTTTCCTAGACTCATCTTTCTTTGGAACTAACGATAAGATTTTATCCTTTTAGAACCGCTTCCGCTGTCAGGCTGTAAAAAAACCCTCAGGCACTCTCTCAGAGTTTCTATCTGCATCTGCTGTTGATCCTCCAACCTTTGTCACTACAGCAAAACTTCTTGTTTTCTTTGAACTCTTTATAAACAAACATCTTTATTATTAAAATTACAAAACTTTCCATTTCAAATAAACTATACTCACACGTTTCATTTCTGAATATCAATTAGTTCTTTCCATTTGAGCTGTCACCAGAAAATGCCTAGTTTCGAATCCCAGTCACTGCTGAGGGTCAATCTTTTTCCAATCAAGAATTTAAGTTGTATACTCTTTAGACTTTTTTATAATTTTAAACTGTGTATAACATCATGTTAATCATTAATCATTAAAAAGTCCATATATTTTATAAAAGCAAGATTGCTCAGTTGTACAAAAGTACAGTGCCTTGCGAAAGTATTCGGCCCCCTTGAACTTTTCAACCTTTTGCCACATTTCAGGCTTCAAACATAAAGATATAAATTTTTTATTTTATGTGAAGAATCACCAACAAGTGGGACACAATTGTGAAGTGGAACGAAATCTATTGGATTTTTGAAACTTTTTTAACTAATAAAAAAATGAAAAGTGGGGCGTGCAAAATTATTCGGCCCCCTTGCGTTAATACTTTACTACTTTACTAAATACTTTTATTAACTTTTGCGTTAATACTTTGAAGAGTTTTCTTCGACAATTTCTTGGCACTGCGAGTAGGGTCACCAACCCCTGTGGAGAGGGAATTTCAACATAACCTTGTTGCTAGATCATATTGTTCCTAAAGGTTTACAGTATCCTCTAAAAAGGAGAAGGCAGATTGGCCGGGACACTACCCAAATGATGAAGGTGGCTTTGATGAGGCTGTGTGAGTGAAAAGAATTGCCTTAATGACTGACTTGATGAGTATTTGGTGCAGTTAAACATTTAGGGATCTTTGAAGACATGACCATCGAGACCCATAGCTCTAGCTGACATTTTAAACTGCCAGGTTTGTCTTTGCTAGGAGGCTCTCAGATGCTCTCCGTGTCTGACTGCTGTGAGCAGATGCTTTTTCTGCAGAAAGATATAGGATGGCTGTTTAGATAGTGTAGACTGACTTTGAGACTCACTGCCAGCTTCCCTTCATTAACCTGTCTGCCTTTGTAGTGAGTCATGTAAAGAGACAGCCCTTGTTGAAACTGTCCTGTATCTGTTCTAGGAAAACCATTCATAACTCACACTAAATAATTATGTCCTTACCGATTCACTCTTCAAAGCAGTGTCATATTTATTTAATTTAAGTTAAATTGGCTTGTGTTTTGTGTTTGTGATAGAATTCTGATGGCTCTTTGCTCTAGGGATATGCTACCTGTTCTCACAGTGAAGTTGTTAAAGCTGCTAAATTGCCTCCGTCATGCTCTGCTCAACAAGCAACAACCCTTATCAAGCATACAAGTCTAATTTCAAATCTGCTGACTGCTATACTCTTACCAGCTTCTACTGCAGTTGTGAAATGCGAGGCGCGCATAGGAAGATCAGAAAGCGTTTTGTTGGAGCGCACTCAGACTCCTTCCTTAAGTGATGTGGCTGCGCTGCAGGTGGCTGCTGATGAGAGGGAACGGCAGTCTTGGGTGGGCTCTGGCTGCTGTTATGATACTGCTAAGGGACTGTGGGTCTCCCACGATGGTTGCGTGGTTGCACCCCGTTCTCTACTCCCATGGCTTGCCTGCCTGGCGCACAGCGTGGGCCATACGGACAAAGGGGGGATTTGTCAGAAGGTGCAAACTCAATGGTTTGCCACTGGATTCACCAGTGTAGCAGAACAGCTGAGCAAACAATGTGTAATATGCCAGCAGCACAACCCTGGAAAGGGTCCAAAAGTTGCTACTGTACCTCTGCACACCCTCCACCATGGGGACCTTTTGTACATATACAGATTTGTTTTGTACAGATGCCGAAGTGTTGTGGGTATGAATATGTGTAAGTGATTCTGGAAATGTTTTTAAATGGGCTGAGGCCTACCCTTGCAGAAAAGCTGATACCACTAGTGTTGTAAAAATTTTAATGAGAGACATAGTGTGTAGATTTGGGATCCCAGGGACGATTTCTAGAGACCGAGGAACTCATGAAACTGGACAAATCATGAACGAAATGTGTAAGGCCTTAAACAGCACCTACACTGCCTGTATTACTCTCAGTCTGCAGGAGCAGTGGAGAGACAAAATGGAATCCTGAAAAAACAAATTAGCTAACATTTGAGAACAAACTGGCCTTAAATGGCCCGATGCGCTGCTTGTTGCATTGATGGCCATGTGGTCCTCTGCAAACAGAAGGACCGGACTCTCGCCACATGAGGTTTTAATGAGACTGCCAGTATCTCCTCCATTAACATTGAAGGAAATGGATATTTATCAAATGGATGACGCAATCTTGTCCTTTTGCATTGGTCGAACTCGAGCTGTCAAGGCTTTTCATTCGCAGGTGCAAGCAGCGCAGGCTGAACCAGCAACTGAAGACTGTCACTCGTTTCAGCTGGGTGACTTTGTCTACATCAAGGACCACAGACAAAAGAGCGGACTGCAACCTAGGTGGGAAGGCCTGTATCAGGTGCTACTCACCATCCACACCGCGGTAAAATACCAGGACCAGCCCAAGACGACTTGGATCCACTCGTCTCACTGCAAGAAGGCCCACCTACCTCCGGAGGGAGGGAACGGCGGAGAATCTGATCAGAACCCTACCACCCCAGATTCCAGTGTTTACTTTTCATCTGTGTTCTGGCCTTCGTAATTTGCTTTCCCCTCCTGCGGGAAGGGGTAGATGAAACTGCAAATAAAAGCACCCTAAACTGTTCCCTGACCTGGGAACCACAACTGGCCAGAACAGGAGGCCCTGAAGCAGACGACACCTGTCCCATGCCACTGGGAACATTGCAGGCCCGGAGTAGTGGCCCAGAAGAAGACGATGGCGGGACGCGAATTAGGCACAGACTGAAAAGATAATTGAAAACGTGAACTGATGAGCACACCCACGATAAGGGAGTGCATGGGATTAATACATTTTTAGCTCTGTCACATTTGTATGCAAGCAGAGAGAATCAGAGTTCGTGTTGGGTTTGCACAGCGGTGCCCCAAAAACCGCTGTCGGGGGGTGACCCTTGGGATTGATTCCCCTAGATGAAAATGATTTTTGTGGTTTGTATGTTCATAATAAGATGTTTGGCAGGAACAGAACAAAGAGAAATTTTCAACTTCAGCTGGAATAGTTCTGCAGAACGGCACAGCTGCGGCAGGGGTACAACGTGTAGATTTTTCTAAGAGTTATTACCCAGCTGTTGACCTATCTTGTAAACCCCCTAAGATTACGCTGAGCTCCAGCCCACAGGGATTTACCTGTGCTGTAAGAACTAATGCCACAAGATTTTTAAGAAATTCCATCTGTCGATTTAATTTCACGAAGAGTGTAACGAGTGAGAAAGAGGATGCCTCAATAACAAGTAGAGAAGTCACCTTTCAATATGGTCCTGGTGACAATAAGACCTTTATGTTAACTAGCTTTAAAGCATCCACACCTCAGCCATCCCTGAAAGGTACTTTATGGATCTGCGGGGAGCACTGGCTACCCGAGGGATGGTCGGGATCGTGTTATTTAGGATATGTGGTGCCCCATATCAGGTTACTGAAGCAAAGCCCCTTCCAGTCTAATCCTGCTCACCAGAAAAGGAAGATCACAGAAACTGAAAGGTTCTGTGCTATTGCCTTTCCGCCTTATGGAGTAGCAAAGCTGGCCCATGAAGCTACAGTATGTGTCACTTTTCAACTGAGAAAGAAGCTAGCGCACCATTCCGAGAAGTTCTGCAATACCGGGCCGATGCATAGAGAGCAAGTTCCTGATTCAGCGCCTTGTTCCAAATATCCATTTAATATATGCTCCCGCATATCAGATGCTAAACAGATAAGAACAGATTTATTACAATTTACCAAACAATCCATACAAAACTACTGTCCAAAGAAAATAAAATATTGAATTATTCATGTTTTTATGTCAGAGATGCAATTAGAGAGAAGAGACAGCCACTTCACATACATTTGAGTAATATATTTGGACATATATTTGAGTATCAAAAGCACAAAAGTGATCATTCAGACCATGGGATCTTAAAAGCTTGCCAAGCAGGAATATGTAAATGCTGGATAATAAGGGGCCCAGTATCGAACCCTGAAGAACACCAACTTACTGTACCCAACTTCTGAATTGAAAGCCCCAAGAGAGACAAAGTGAGGGCAATCAGTAAGGTAATGAATCTCTTAAGAGCAATGTCAGCAATGGCAAACAGCTTCAAGTTGACAAAGTGAGATGTCATGGTTAACAGTGTGAGAGAGACAGTGAGCCAGAATGTGAAGCTATAAAAAGATCATTAGTGAGTATAACCACGGCAGTTTCTATGTCGTGTAACTGTCCAGGCCATCAAGGGCCATGTTTTTTTTTCTTTGGCACAGGAGTAGCTGCAGGTGTTTTAAGGGCTGTTGGTGCAACTTCAGTTCTCAAGGAGTCGATTATTATGTTGAATAATAATAATAATGCACTTATATAGTGCTTTTCTGGACACTACTCAAAGCGCTTTAAAGGAAATGGGGATCCCCTGCACCACCACCAATGTGCAGCATCCATGTTGAAGACAACAGGGAAGAGAGCAGAAACACAGGATTGAAATAAAACAAGAGGAATTGAATCTAATAAACAGGTGTTGGATTTCACACACCATACCAATTTATTAAGGCATGCATCGTAAAGTTGAATGAAACAAAATTAAAAAAATAGAAAGAAGGGAACCAGTGAAACTATGGATGCAGAAAGGTTTTGAATAACATGGTGGAGAGAATGTGATGCCAGATGTTGTTAATCTTGGCATTAAATAACTCTAAGAAAGTTTTGCAAAGTCAAGAGATGAAGCAGATAACATAGTGTGGCAATTTGGCCTCAGTAGTCTATTGATAATGGAGAACAATTATCTAAGATTTTTGTTTGGTCTCAAAGACATGGGACAAGTAGCTGGATCCAGCAGACTGTATTGCTTCTTGGTATACAATCAAAGGCTCCTTCCGAGACTGATGAAGTACATGTAGATCTGCATACCTGTATACTTGTGTAGTAAATTGATATCAGGATATATAAATTAAATATTGCAAAATACATGTACAGTAAAAGTCCACCAGGTACTGATCTTTACTGTGTTGAGCTGTGCCAACTGGTGTTACTTCAATACAGAGATCATTGTTCCACACCAGCCTCCGTGTCGTTCTTTGCATTTATGCAAAGCCTCAACAACTTGTATGCCCTATATAACACAAATACCTTGTTTTACCATTATGTTCATATTGTTACAGCTTTAGGTGACTTAGAAGTGTCTCTTAGATTTTAGATAAAGTTTGTGACACTGGGAAAAGCAAGCACTTCACGCGTATGGTGGGGTTCCTTGAGCAGAACAATTGTAAAGTTTACCTTAGTATACCTAGGTAAGTTGTGGATTAATGATTGGCAAGGACCAGTACAGACACACAATATAAGATCACATGAAGAGCAGGAGAGAGAGAAAAAGGAGAAGGAAGAAACAAGGAGAGCAGGGAGAAGAGTGAGAAGTCCAGAGGAGTTGGGACTTGAAGGTTGTGCCAGGCGAGAACCCCTACTTCTTGATCATCCAAACCAAATCTGATTGGAGATAAGTATTTGAACCTTATAAGAGCGTGCTATTCTGTGTTTTTAGGGACCTAAAAGATACCTCAATTATAAATGTATTTCCTGATTAGGGTGCATTTTATGGATAGGGATATAGGCTCCCATTTATTTTGTGCCATCCAGGGTGCAGAGAGAGAGATTTAACTGCAGGTTGCTTTGTATTTAGTTAGAAGGCAGCTCGTCTCTTGTGTGGCCTCTGTAGACATATTAAGAGTTTAGTGCTTAGTAGAAGTCTGGGGTTTTCTGGGTGACCACAATGTTAGGCCTCTGAAACGCCGTGTCTGTAAATACTATATATAATGTAACTTTATGTGTTGTAAGTTTTGTGTAGTGTAGTTTGTGTGTTTTCTCATTGTAATAAATATTTGTTAACCAAGTGTGTCTGGATTGTTACTGCTCACAACAAAGCTGTGCCAGGGAACAAAGAATTCACGTCCCTGTAATTATACCAGCCTCTCTGGCACATCGCTAGAAATCACTTACAAGTCGGGGGCTATGAATAATTATTTTACTTATTGACAAAACAGCTCAGTGAATTCCTGATTTTCACCATGTTCATAACCCTCCATTTGTAACAATATTAAATGAAGCAATCGCATTCTTATACTAAAAATAATCGTAATCAGTGGCATAAAACCTAAAACAAACAAGGGATCAAATTCTTGCAGATGTTGTTACAGCTATAGGTGTCTGTGGAAGTGTCTCAATCAGACATTGTGTTATGCCTTCTTAGTGTCAACGTTTTCCAGCTTCAAAGCAAAGGGGATGTTTGCTGAGATCTAGGGAGTCCAGAATCGGTCCTCAAAACAGTTTTATGGTTTACCTTAGTTCTGGGTAAATGATTGTTAATCAACAGTCTAGAAAGACATCATATGAGATCAAGACAGACATCAAGAGAGAAGAACAGAATATGAAGGGAAGACAAAAGGAGGCAGAACATAAAGAGTGTGCCAGGTGAGAGGTGCTTGTTGAGATCATCCAAAAAGACCAGATCTGAGCTAAGTATTTGAGCATTGCTAAGGGTGCTTGCTATTCTTTGTTTTTAGGGAACTCTGATTTCCTGAGTGAAGAATCCCTTAGTTAAAAACAGCCTCTCCCGGTTCATGGGTGCATTTTACAATGGGGAGATCGATTTCCATTTATTTGGGGGAGTCTATGTCTATAAATAAAGAGATTTAACTGTTGATTATATTCAATTTAGTTTTGAAGGCAGTTTATCTATTATTATGACTTTTGTTAAGATTGGAATACTTGGTAAGAGTCTGGGACTTTCCTGGGTGATTAGATTGTTAGGCCTCTAGGACACTGTGTCTGTGAACTTCTCTTGTACATAAAACTTGTTTGTTGTATGTTTATGTGGTGTGTAGTATAGTAAGTATATAAGTATAGTATATAAGGCTTGATCTTGAAAATAATTTAATGTAACTTTATGCCTTTTGCCTCAAATAAGGATTTGAAATTACTAACACTTAATTGTACAATACAGTACTTAAGCAACTTTTTCTAATTTGCTATTTTCCAACCATTCCCTGAACTCTTTCTAAAAGCCTTTTGTTTGTATTATTTTTATTCCTAATAAACTCATCTATTTTAATAAAATGAAGCAATCCTAATTTAAATTCATGCAGATCAACCTCACCGCTATCTTGAATTTGTGTTGTTTAGAATCAACTTGGTTTTTCGGTAACCTCCAGGACACATGGTATGGCTCCTGCATTCAAAAGTGCTTATGATAACATCTAATGTATAGTCACATATGCTATTCTCCTATAATAAGTATATGACTGACTGGCAACCTTCCTATACCATCTGATCCATTAGCCACAAAGGCAGAGAATGTCCAGAACGGACACAACATTGCAATAACGTACATATCTGCAGTGTATTTCTCAGATAGAGAAATGCCAGGAGCAGAAGGGGTCAATATCAGAGGAAGGGCAGGTAACACATGATGAAAAGGGGTTTCCAGCCTGGGGATTTCTGCTGTGGGCATTCACACCCAAAATGGCAACTCCACCTGAGACATCTTTCAGGGAAACACAGGAGGAAAGCTGTGTGCCTCAGCAAGTGCCCGGTGCACTCCCCAAGCCTGTGGAGAGGACTGCTGAAGAAGGAGTGAGGGTAGAAGAATATAATAGACCATGAAGACCATGAAGTACTGACTACAGTCAACTAGACCAACTAGATCCACTTTGGGATTCAGGCCAGCTAGAGACGGAAAGTGGTCTGTGGTCAGCATCAGCACATTTCTGGTGGTGGGGAGTGTCACAGAAATCTGTGATTGAGTTTATATGTAAAGGCCAGTGAGTTGTCAGTATTGGTGTGCTTGTAAGTTTTCTGTTGGATGGTTTCCTCCTCCCTAATCAAAAGTCATCAAATGCAGACAGTGACCATCAGAGATCTGCACAGGGTTTGTAAACCTCATCGTAACAGAGGAATCGCAGGCAGCTGTTGAGGATGAGTACTGCAGTAGGATAGAAGCTGTTCTTGAGTCCAGTGAGCTGTGATTTAACAGTGCGGCACCACTGGTCAGAGCGCAGGGGGGAGAACAGTCTGTGGCCAGTTTGAGGGATGGTGAGGATCCTCAATGATGGATTGGGCTCTAATTGGACATAAATGGTTGCAAGTGTAAAATGTTTATTTATGTATATAAAAAAGTAACAACGCTTAACATATCACTTTTTATCTATGCGTAGGAAACTGTAACACTGCTGTGGTTACATAAAGTGTAAATCATTCACTACAAATGTTTCAACAAATGGATCCATATTTATATGACACACAGAAGTCCTGTCAGAAACCAACCATCGTGTGCCAGATAAACATTTGGTCTAATTTAAAAGTCATCTTTGACTATAGGCCTCCCAGAAGTCTTGTGCTGCTGAGCAAACCAGGTAAACATTATCACCATAATTAAAGTCCAGAAAAGAGCACAGACAGTGAAACGGTGCAATAGGTCTTCTTAACTGAAAGCTTGAAAACAAAAATCTTTCTAAAACTATCAACAAGCTCTGGACAAGCTGAAGATCATGGAGGTGATATAAATATTTTATCCAAATACAAAGAGCTTCACATTAAGTTACAGGAATGTCTACTATCCAAACTGAAACCCAGCTGTAAATGTATGATCATATTTTGTTATGACATTCTACTAGAAATTTGTCTCTGTGGTCCTGTTTGAGAGCAGTCTGTCACAGTAGCCGGGGGCTAGCCGTGGAGAGGGACTGGTGAGACGGAGGACCCTGTGGGTAGCGGCAGGAACGGAGCAAACGAGAGGGTTCGGTCCGGGCTGATGGTATCGGGCGGAGTCGGAGCGAGACATGAGCCCTCAGGTAGCAGACGTTGGGCGACCTGGTGAGACGAGCCTCTCGACAACTGATCCCAATGCCAAGCGAGAAGGAGAGGGAGACCCGGAAATATAAAGCCCCAGACAACTAGAAACACTGGAAGTACAAGGAAAGCACAGGGAAACTAGGAACAGGACCGAGCAGGAGCGCCCTCTAGATGTGCAGGGCGTGACACAGTCAGGGCTTCTAACGATGCATCGGAGTGGAAAGCCCCTGGTATGTTTTTCTATCCAAGACCTCCCAAACCATCACCAGGCAGCCTTGCTTTCTCCAACACAGGTTTCCGTCCTGTGGCTTGGCTGGATGTGCTCACAAAATGCCCAAAACTCTGTTCTTTACTGTTATTACACATGTTCACAGCACCTTTATGTTTGTTCTCCTTTGTTATTTTCTGTTTGTGTACACAAGAAAGTGTATTAGCAATGTGTTCTATACATACGCTTGTTGTTATCAAGCTCATTAAGGAGTGCTGTCGTTAGGATTTTGAATGTCAAACATACTGAAATATTGGGATACTTTAAAGCTCATATATATGGGCCTAACTTTAATGAAAGCATATATATCTCAATGTACTTCCGGGAGCTTCTCGCTCATCTGGAGAGACAACAGGCCACTGAACTAATTTCAACCAAAGTGAGTCCAGACCATAACCTAACCAGACCTGGAGCCTATGACGTTTTGGCGGGAGAGGGTGGGGGCCCTCGTCCTGGCCTTCCCAGATCCGATGCTGCCCTATGTGCTGGATACAGACGCCAGTGAGATGGGGGTGGGTGCAGGGCTAGCACAGGAGGGGCCACACGGGGAGAGGGTCGTCGCGCACTTTAGCCGGGCGCTCGATAAGGCCGAGAGGAATTATTGAGTCACCTGGAGGGAGCTGCTGGTTGTAGTCTCGACGGTCCGCCACTTCAAGCCCCATCTGATCGGGATCCAGTTCAAACTGCGGACGGACCATGCGTCTCTCACCTGGCTGCTCAATTTCAAGGAGCCGGAGGGTCAAATGTATTGAGATCCTGCAGGAGTACGACTTCACGGTCATCTACCATATGCTAGAGACTTCAATACATTCAGTAGTGCAGTTTTTAGCTTCATTTGATCTCTAGTGACTATTGGAAACTAGTAAATAATTACAGTAGAACCTGGCCTCAAGTCCTAGAAGTTACCATTTTTAACATCGCTATCAAGCAGAAAAGGGTTATTAAGGTGATGAGTAACCTTTTGAATTCAAGACAGTGGCTGCATTCATTTAGTGCTGCATCTTTTTAATGAACGCAAGTTGAGCTTACTGTGACGAAAATGTATTACAAACAAAAACTTGAGAATGTTTTGTGAAAACTGAGAGAATGTATTGTAAGATTACAAAACCGAATGTTACAGGATGACTAAATATTATAAAAATCATAGTTTTAATCAGAGGCTTACAACATAGAATTACTCCAATTACAACCCCCTCAATAAAATACAGTATATTATGCCATTATCCAGCATAGAACTAAAGCACAAAGCAAATCCAAATGATCCATTCCCTTAGATAGGTGCATACAAAAAAAGCTTTCGTTTGTTCCCATAAGATATATTTAAGCTATAAAGAAGCAGAAAATAACGAGATAAAACTAAAGCTTTCTGTGCAGCAAGGTTAGTCTATGCAGGCAAAAATACTAAAAATCTGATGATAGTCTTAAAAAGATATGAAAAGGATTTATAATATTCTTTTGAACAAAACCCTGTTTCAAGTCTTCTCGGCACTTGGGAGACATCACTATTCAATATAAACCAAAATAATCTTTTTAATTGCATTTCTACAAAATTTTAACAGCGATATTTTATTTTTTTTAAATGTAGTTGATAGAAATTATGATTTAACAAATTGCACATCTTTCTACAGAATTCAAAATATTTTCAATTACGTTTATGTATTATTACCGAGTGAAATATTTGAATCAGTACCGGATATGAAACACATTAAAAACAAAAAATATCAAATTAAAGCCAATAACAACGTGTTTAATTTGTTAAAATTAACAAAGTGCCATCGTTATATGTTTACTAAAACAGGAACATTCCAACAGTGTACAATTACAAACCGTAATAGTTTAATCACATTGACCACGCAATTCCTGCCACGAGTAGCAATAACAGTTCAAGCCAGTATTTCGACAAAAAATAAACTTTAGTTAAATTCACTTAAAAATATACTTTACTTTTAATATAAGTTAAGAAACCGAAAGTAGATTACAAACTGTGTTCGTGTTGTTTGAAGTCTGCCGTGTTTAAAGAAAAATGTTCGCTTTGGATGTTAATGCTTTTAAAACTCTTAAAATCCCGTTTAACTGGAGGTCGCGTTTTTTTTAAATGTGGTTTTATGAAAGAACTGAAAAGACGAAAAAAATTCACTTCAAATGTACTTTACTTTTAGTATCGGTTAAGCACCAGGAAGTAGATTACAAAATTTGTTTGAAAGCTGCAGTATTTAAAGAAAAATATTCGCTTTGGATGTTAATGCTTCTAAAACTTAAAATCCCGTTTAACTGTAGGTCGCGTTTTTTTTAAAATGTGGTTTTGTAAAAGAACTGGGGAAAAAAGACAACCGTCACATATTTAGAGAGAGACGCTTCATTTCTGAGGCGAGGAAAAACCTTCCACAAATAAACTGGGAGCACTTCAGAAAAAAACCGTACGGAAATTCTCTAAATAAACGGTAAAATATTCCAAACTGAATTAAAAATACTTTTAAACAAATATCTGGATGTGCGCTTAGAGTGAATTTAGTGGACGAATTAAAAATAAAAATTCGGATTCAAACAGAATCCAAAGTAAAAATACCGATTTGTCTCCAAGTAACCCAGTCGTATATAAACATACTTTAAATCGGAAAAAACAACACGCTAAACGTGTTTGTGTCCTTTCTCCTAATCATCCCATGTTGTATCACAGTGAATGTACTATGAGTCCTGCAAAAAACCCTCTGAAGTAGCGAATGATAACGTTTAATTTGCATTCTTGCAAAACCTATAGTACGTTTTTCCCGTCTTACAAAATTAAACGACCTTGGTGGAAAAATGCATTTGATCGGACAAAATGAAAGTGAAAATCATTCAAGTTAAATATGAATTTTTATTACATTAAAAAATACACATTACAAAATAAAAATGTTTCCAAAAAAGTTATTTTAAAATTGGAACAAAATGTCCCATAAGAAATTGTACCATGGTATGGTACCCTGGTATTTTTGACAGTACCATAGTACATGTACCATGGAACTTATACAGTATACCATGGTATTCTTAAAGTGCAGTGTGGTATGTTGAAACCTATTTTATCCTATGATATTTTGACAGCAGTATGGTACAAGTGTGGTACTTTTAGGGGTACCACGGTACAGAACACTAGTTATTAAAATATGATTGATAGATAAATAGGCCCACTTTATTCATCCTGAAGAAGATAGCAGAGAAAATAGAAAGCTAACATAAAATGTACAGGCTATTTAAAATATTTTAGGTTTTGTAATGAAACACGATTCATTAACCCAGTGGTTCTCAAACTGTGGAGTGCTGCCAGGTGGTACGCCAAATGACCCTGGAACTGTGTTGTGTGCGCTGAAAAATCGGGACGGGTTTTTCATATTTTCTATTTTAATGCGTGTCGAATACGCAGCCTACGTACTACGGTACAGTGCGCACTAGTACTTGAATGGACACAGCTAGAAATGTAATTCTATACCACTCTATAGGAATGCATGCTATGAAGTGACCAATTGTATTTAAAAAAAGCAAATAGGAAGGTGGGAGAACGTGCGTGATCTTGGAACACCGCCAATCTTGTAAGCATGGGAAAGCGTGATAGATAACAGAAAAATATTTAAGGACTGTTCTGGGTTACTTTGAGAAAAATACATCAAGTATCTCTGTTTCGCATCCATGCGCATGAAATAAAAACTTCTGAATTGGACTTCTGACAGCCTTTAAAGGGGAAATGGGAAATATTTCTCCAACAGCTCCACATTCCTCAACAATTGATTGAAAATGAATACCTCGCAAAAATCAAGTGTTACGTCCTGGCTGAAAGGAATAGACACCAAGAGTAATGATGCCAGTTCCGACAGATCACACACAACTGTTGAGACTGAGCAGCAAGCGTCGGAAAATGGCTACAAGGCAGTAAGATCCAAATGATCTCAATTTGGGATTTACTTACACCGGGACAGAGGAAGAGCCAAGACCACAGTGTGTCGTGTGCTCTGAGAGTCTCAGCAATGAAAGCATGAGGCCAGCACATTTAAGGCGGCACTTTACCACGAAACATGTGCTCTTGAAGGATAAGCCTGTTGATTTTTTTCAAAGGAAACTTAAAGATCTGAAGCAGCGCAAGTCCACCATAAGGAACAGTGCCACTCCAATTTCCAAATCCCAAGAAGCATCTTACTATGCAAGCTTGCAGATTGCTAAAGCAGGTAAGACCCACACTATCGGTGAAGAACTTTGTTTACCGTTGGCAAAAGAGCTGATACTTATGTGTGGAGAAAAAAATGCTAAACAGCTCGACCTGGTGGCCCTTTTGAATGACACAGTCACTTGTAGAATTATTGATATGGCAGATGTCAAAAGTACGCTGACAGAGCGCGTTAAGATGAGCAGATGCTTTTCACTGCAATTAGATGAGTCTGTAGATGTCGTCAATTCGGCAAATTTGCTCGTTTACGTTAGATATGAGTTTGAGGGCATGTCGCATGAGGACTTTCTGTTCTGCAAGCCGCTACCAACAAGAACTACAGGAGAGCACATATTTCATCTTTTGAATGAATTTATTGAAGAGAATGGCATCGACTGGAAAAAATGCGTCAGAGTTTGTACATACAGTGCTAGAGTGATGACAGGCAGACACAGCAGTGTTGTTGCACGAATTAGAGAGGTTGCTCCAGATATGAAGTGGGCGCACTGCAGCATCCACCGTGAGGCCTTGGCAGCCAAGAAAATGCCTGAGGATTTGAAATCCGTGTTAGACTCTGCTGTCCAAGTTGTGAGTTGTATCAAGGCTCGACCAATGAATTCACGTCTGTTCAGTGTGCTTTGTAATGAAATGGGCAGCAAACATGTGCGGCTTCTGCTACATACTGAAGTGAGATGGTTATCAAGGGGCAGAGCGCACACGAGGCTCTTTGAGCTGCGCTCTGAGGTACAGATGTTTCTGCATGACCAGCACTCTCTCTTGGCAAGTCTATTTGATGATCCAGTGTGGCTGGTAAAATTAGCCTACCTGGATGATATAATCACATGTTTCAATGAGCTGAATATGGGACTGCAGGAGTTCTCTTTAACAATTTTTTACATGATTTGACAAGATCACTCCTATAAAGAAAAAGCTGCAGCTTTTTGTTAATAAAATCAATGCAAGTGATTTCTTTCCCAGATGAAAAACTATCTACACACACATGGTGTGGCTTTTGATGCTGCTGTTCATGATGTGATTGAGTGCACCTCTTGTCATTGGAAGAACAGTTCTCAGAGTACTTTCCAGTTGAGGCCACAACAGAGTGAATCAGGAACCCCTTTACTTTTGATGTCGTAGGAATACCCAAGGATCTGACCTGTGCTGAACAAGAGAAGTAACTCGAGTTATCATCTGATGCGACTTTGATGTCAGAAATGAAATGACAGTCACAGTTGGATTTCTGGATCCAAAAACAGAGTGAATATCCAGCCCTCTCATTAAAGTCTGTGTGGTTTTCGATGCCTTTTGCTATTATCTACCTTTTGTGAGAAAGAAGAAAGAAGAAAAAGGAAAGAAAACAACGTTTCGGACACGGAGCCTTCTTCAGCTTTCTTCTTCTTCCACACCTGAAGCAGGCTCCACGGCCGAAACGTTGTGTTACGTTCTGTGTTGTAGACACACTGACTCATCTTTCCCTTCTGGATGTTGTTTAAACCATTTCCTAGCATGTTCGTAATGCCACGGCAGTGCTTCCGCTTTTGGGTCTAGGTTCGATACTAGATTCAAGCTTTACACAAAACAGAAATGAAAATTATGTCCAGTTTCAGGGGGATGTTGGGAACACTCCTCCCTCCCTCTCCTATTGTCCTGTACATGTCTGCCCTTTGTATGTATTCATATTTGTTGTTCCAGATAAAATTGAAAACTATTATGACAACCTCTTTCCTGAATGTCGGAGGCAGAGGGAAACTGTACGCTAAAAAGATAAGAGTGGACAAGATGTCCGTTTTAACTACTGCTATCTTTCCTGTATATGACAGTTGTATACTTTTCCAGCGACCCAGTTTTATTTTCAGAAATCTTAGTTTTACTATCCAGTTTAACCATGCTGACCCATGCATTTAAAAATACTTTCCCCAAAAAAGTCCCCTAAAACTTTAATAGGTCCAGATACTAACTTTAATCCACCCGGTGTCTCTTTCCTGTTTCTCCATGTGCCAAAGTATTTTATTTTGCTTTTCCCGATGTTGAGCCTCGAACCTGTTGCTTCTCTGAAATGATCATGGATCTCAAGTGCCCTCATCACTCCCCTGTCTGAGTCTAATAGCAAGACTGTCGTCTGCGTAAGCCGCAAGTTAAGCTTGCTGGCCCCTACTGCTGGGAATCATTATACCTGTTATTTCTTTATGTGACCTTATTATTTTTAACATTGGTTCTAGGCAGATTACGTATAGTAAGAGTGACAGAGGGCACCCTTGCCTTGCTCCCTTCTTGATGGCAACCGTCTCTCCTAAAAACCCATCGATGTTGACTCGAGTTCCAACACTGATATACAAATGCCGCAGCCAACCAATAAATTTTCCCCTGAAACCAAATCTTTCTAAAACTTGCCATAAAAAACTGTGATTGACACAATCAAAAGCTTTCATCTGGTCTAAGCTTATTAAAATTAGTGGTAAGTGCCTATCTTCGACCCAACTTATAGTATCTCTGATCAGGTGTAAATTCCAAAGTAACGTACACTCTTTTACTCCACAAGTTTGATCATCCCTGATAACTTCTGATAACGCCTCCCGTAGTCTTAGACAGAGGACTTTCGCTAAGATCTTATAGTCTGTTGTTAACAATTGAATAGGTCTCCAATTTTCAAGGCATGTCCTATCATCTTTCTTATACAACAGAGATAGCACACTGGTCCTCATAGTTGTGCCCAAATGTTCCCCCTTTAAGAATTCTGTATAAATGTTTAAGAGTGTGTTTTTGATCGAAGGCCAGAAGGTTTTGTAGAATTCCTTTGGAAGGCTGTCGATACCCAGTACCTTCTTTTTACTCAAACTAAAAAGTGCCTGCTCAACCTCTTCCAGGGTCAACTCCTCTTCTAAGCCAATTTTACTCTCCACTGCAATCCTTAATTTATAGTGTATCTAAAATCGTGTCTGTATTCTCCAGAGTTGGCACCTCCTTAAAGAATTCTCTGTGAAAATTAGTGGCTTCTCTTACCATCTCCTTCGCGTCTCTAGTGACACCCCCATCCTTCATCTGGATACTGTCAAGTATCATCCTTTTATGGTCTTTTCTCACCATTTAAATAAGGTAGAATTGCCCTCCTCAATCTCTAGAGCATGGTTCTGAGGCTTAAAGAGAAACCCTTTAGCTTTCTCCATATACAGGTTTTTGGTTCTTAAAATTTCCTCTTTCTCCACATGCACACCACCACTGTTCCTCTCATACAAACCAGTCAACTTCTGTTGTACTTTGGAGATTTGCTCCTTTTCCTTACCACTCCTCTTCCCGCAGTATCTAATTGATGCTCCCTTTATTCTTTGTTTGGTGTTTTCCCACCACTCCATTGCTGAATCAAATAGGGTCCTTCTTGCTTCCCATTTTTTTTCTAATTGGTCTTTATTAGTATTTTAAATTAGTCTTTTACTAAAAATTCTGTATTTAACTTCCAGAATCACTCTCGAATTCTACTTTAACTAAATCGTGATCCGATAACCATGCTGGGACTATTGTTGTCTGCCTTACCTTAAAACTCTGTGACAGCAGGATGTAGTCCAGTCTCTTTTCTGAGCCTTGGCTATTGCTCCAAAGTGGGCACCCTCTTCCTCCACTGCTCTGCATTACACTATCTAGGTCATAGTTTTGGAAAAGGGAGCAAATCCTCCTAGTTCCTTCTGTCCTACTACTGTCAAGGTCCTCATTTAAGTCTCTCCCTAGTATGATCTTCCTATTTGTCAAAAATAAAGGCTCTATCCCTGTAAAGAAATCTCTCCTTAATCTTTTCTGCACCGGACACATTTATTAGTCTTAGATTCTCGCTCCCCACCTGTCCATCCACTATTAGTATTCTTCCGGGTGTCACAACAAAGGAGTTTGCTAGTTTAAAACATTCATTTCTAATAAGAATGCCTACTCCTGCAGACTGTACTCCTCCTATACTCCACTCTGAGATGCCCTCCCCCCATTCTTTGGTAAAATGCCTGCTGTCTTTCTCACCCTAAACATGAACTTCCTGTAGGAAGAAAGTCAGCTTTCAAATCCTTAAGGAAATCAAAGACTGCAATCCTCTTACTATATCTTCTTAGCCCTCTTACGTTTATGGTACACACAGAAAGGTTATCCATTAGGACTAAGAAGCCTATCTAAGTCACTGTTCCCTTCTATTTCTGAGAAAGACTCCGGAGTTGGACACTCCACAGAGCTAACTAGACTCATGTTCATGAAAGATGGAATACACAGGATGGCAAGAGAGTGTGTCTCCAAACGTGTTTCTTTGACTACTTTTCTAGAAGGTTCTTCCAGCCCCTCCTTCCTCCCCCTCCTTTTCCCCTTCCTTTATCTGGGTTACTGACAGAATCCCATGTTCTTAGATCTCTGGAGAGTTGTTCCCAACTCAAACAGCATGGCTAATCCTTCTCAAAAGTCCCTCTGGACATTCCAACCTTCACAGTTCCGACTCTGACTTCAAAACGAAGCGCACTAAATACTTCAATTGTCCCTCACGGGACAATGAGTGCCCAGCCTTCAGCTGGAGCGATTCCGGCTTGATGGAAAAGGTCTTCCTGGTGTTCCGCTGCTCCTGCTGCCCCCTGATGTCTAGTCTTCTCTCCGCACGTCCTCCTCTCGCCTTCAGGCCTTTTTGGTAAATCGTACAGCCGCGGTTAGGCCACGTACTGCATGAAATTGGCCAAAAAGGCCGAGAAGCGATCCCCAAAAGGCGGACCGATGCGCTGGTGTTCCGCTGGTGGACAGCGGTGCAGACTGACTCCTCTGGAGCTTGGTACACACACAGCTACCGGCCGCACGGACAACGACCGAAGCTGGGGGGGGGGGCGCTCCAGCCTCCTTAGCTTAGGCCCCTCCCACCAGCAGCGGCTGTGTCGAGCGAGCTGCAGGCAAAAGTGGACCGTCAGCACCTGCGGGCAAAGGCAAGGGGCAGCTCCCTCTGGGGAGGGGGACATGCACTGCACCACACCACACCACACCTGCCTCCCTAAAAAAAAAGATTATACATCTAAGTTTTTTGGGGGAAAACACATGGGAGCTGAAAAGGGGGCCTGCTTGCTTGCCGAGAAAGTCGAGAGTGAGAAAGTGCACAGAGGGAGGACGGGAAGGGAGACAGAGACAGGGAGAGAGAGACACAGACGGACAAGAGATGAGACTCGAGAAGAAGGAGCTCCAGTCCACCTCGCTTGCTTGCTGGCTGGCTACGTCTGTCTTTTCGCCACTGATAGAAGGTAGTGCACCGTTCCCGGAGGCGCTGCAATACCGGGCCGATGTGTGGAGAGGACGGCGCAAGCTCCTGATCCAGCTCCCTGTTCCAAAAACGGTTTAATATGTAGTCCTACGATGGGGGACGTATCAAGATATTAAACTGAGAAGAACATTCTTTTTTTACAAAATATACCTTATTTCCATACTACAACTCAAAAAAAGGAAACATTCTCACAAATAATAAACATAGCATGCAGTAAAAAAACTTTTCGAACAGCGGTGATTATCCGTTATCAATCTATGCAAGTGGATGACGGGGACGGATTTGTGCAATTAAAGAGTCCCTCCAAGCCCTATCACTTGCTTGTGTCCGTTAGTCCCTGTACAGGGCCCAATGTCTTTTCCAGGACTTCATCCTCCTTCTGAGGTTCGCCAGGATCCTCTCCTCCAGCTCCCTTGCTCCCCACTCTGTTGTGCCAGATGAGAGTGTTCCTTGCATCCCACAGGCCTTTTTTTGTAAGGGACAGTAGTAGCCAGAGTAGGAACTGCGTCCCCTTGTCCAATCCAGTTGGTGCCAGCCCCAGCAGAATGTACTGGTAACAGAGCACCGCTCCCACTCCCAGGAGTTGCATAATGTTGTCCAATCTGCCCCACACCGCTTTGGCGAAGGGTCAGCTCCAGAACGCATGCTCCTGAGTCTCCTCAACGAAACACTTGTCCCAGGGGCAATGCAGATTCCTGGTGATCGAGTGTCTGTAGAGGACCTCTCTGGTTGCCAGTCTCTTGTGTATGGCCATCCAGTTGAGGTCCTTCAGTTGGTTGTCCAGTTCTTTTGGCTGCGTCCTTTCCCAGACTTGTCTGGGAACCTGCAGCCTTTCGTCAGCGACCAGGTGCCCCCTCACCTCTTTGTACAGAGCTCTGTGGTTGGTGCAGAGCTCTGGCTGTCTCGTGGCCTCGTAAGTCCTGCTCCACTTGACAGCATGGGTGTAGAACTCCAGTCGCCTCTCTGCCTTGGGCCCAGTGTTTGACCACTTAACCAGGTGCCTCATCGGGATGGAGAGCTACAGCCTGACAAAGTACTTGTACTTTGTGCCGATGGGCTCTGCAGCACCTGACAGAGGTTGCAGAAAAAGATGCAGTCGAGTTTCAGCGGGAAATGTGGAACATCTCTACCCCCTTCCTCGACTGGCTGGCACATCTGGTTCCTCGTGATGTACTCGTACCTGCCGCCCTAGACGAAGCCGAAGATCATCCCTTGCAGCACTCATCTGAGTCTGGCCAGCAGCGGGTACACCACCGCCAGGTAAACCAAAGCTGGCAGGATGTCTGCTTTCAACTCCATCACTTTCCCTGTGTAGGACAGCGACCGCGTTTTCCACAGACCCAGCTTCGCGTTCACCCTGGCTTTCCTCTATGTCAAGTTGATGGTCTCGTTGTTCTGGCTCTAAAAGGAAACGCTCAGTATTTTGAGGAGCTCCGTGCAGAGCTCGAGACCCTCCGGCACTGTCATCCTGTCCTTCCAGGGCCCGAAGAAGATAAGAACTGATAAGAACAGATTTTTTTTTTACAAAACTTTTATTCAAAACACAGCAAAATCATCACGCCAGTCACACCTCACCATACAGTCTCAAGAGGGCAAATAACATTTTCACAATTCAACAATCAATACATGAAATCACAAATCAAAAAGATTCTTCCATTTTTCCTTTGCGGCAAAGTAACCCCACCTCCAAACATCCCTTAGAACCCTCCCTCGCACCATCCCCTTAACCCTCTCCACCACCCGTTTCACAGACCACACAACATTCCGCTTGGCTAGCTCTTCTCTTGAATCCCACACCACCTGTTTTACTAGACTAACAAACAACCAACCCAAAAACCCACTGTACATGGAACATGGGTACACCTAAACCCCCATCGAACTACATCAAAGGACAGAACAAAGGAAGAAGGCGAATTCAGCAAAATATCATGACAATTCTCCCATACTTCTTGAACAAAATTACACTCCCAGAAAGCGTGCCGCACAGTCCCCTCCCCTGAGAACCCCTCTGTTGGACAGTTTTTAATCTTAGATAACTTATGCCTATACAACACTTGCCGTACTGGCAACCTGTCATGGACTCTTTGCCAGTTCAAGTCCATCAATCCATGGTCCAAACCTTTAGGCTGCACTTGGGCTCACACATCCCAACGGAAGCCCAACACTGCCAGGTTAACCTTTTTAGCCCCCATTACCAAACTATATAACTTTGAGGAACGTCCCTGTCCTCAAAGGGAAAAAGCTCCCTCCTCATCTCCCGTGCTCTCCCATAATGGACTCGAGCAGTAGCAGCATGTGGCCTTACATTCATCCACCCATACACAGACCTCATACATGCCTCAAACCACAAACACACAAAACTCTTAAACTGCCCCTCAACCCCACTACCAAGGACTTTACACAGCCCTGAAAAGAAACTACAATCTAGTTTCAGGAGCAAATTTGGAACCCCCCTCCCAACCTCACTAACATCCATGTACATAATATCCCTCTTAATGTATTCATACTTCCCTCCCCACATAAACTCAAAAACCATCTGGGTCAGCAGTCTCCTGAATGTCTTCGGCAGTGGATACACATAAGCCAGATACACCAAGGCCAGCAGTACGTCAGCCTTCAACACAACCACCTTCCCCACAAAGGATAACCACCGTGTCTTCCACAACCCAAATTTGAGTCGCGCAAAAATCAAATTCCAATTATGCAGCTCATTCCCTTCTCTCCGGAAAACAACCCCTAAGATCTTCACCCCATCCTCGGCTACCTGCAGCCCACCAGGCACTGTCCACACTGTGTGCCACCCGTTACACTCCATCGCAACAGACTTCTGCACATTGAGTTTGGACCCAGAAGCCCCTGCAAACTGCTCAAACCTGTATAAAGCCTACCTCACACCACCCTCAGATGTCAAGAACAAGGTGGCATCATCCGCATATTGCGAAATTTTGACCACCTCCCCTCCACTCCCTGGCAACCACAGCCCGTGCACCGCTGGATCTGCCCTCAAGTAGCATGCCAGGGGTTCCAGAAACAATACATATAACAGTGGGGATAAAGGGCACCCCTGCCTCACCCCAGAAGACTGCAAGAACCATTCTCCCTGAGCCCGTTCACCACCAGCCTACTACTTACTGCTGCATACAGAATCCCTAACCAATTAAAAAAAAACTCCCCAAAACCTAAGTGTGCCAAAATCCTAAACCAAAATCCGTGATTAACCCTGTCAAATGCCTTCTCTTGGTTCACATTGACCAGCAACAAAGGCACTCTCTGGGCCTCCACCTATGCCACCACATCCCTAATCAGTGCCAAATTCCCTAATACTGACCTCCCTGGGACTCCACAAGTTTGGTCCAGGTGTACCAAATCTGGCATCACAGTCCTTATCCATCTCACCAGAACCTTTGCAAATAACTTGTAATCTGTGGTCAACAAGGTGACTGGCCTCCAGTTTCTTAGATCTGTTGCATCCCCTTTCTTAAATAATAACACTATCAGGCCTTCCCTCATTGTTCTGCTCAACCTGCCATCCCTACATATTTCATTCCGGACAGCAAGGAGTACTGGCCCCAACAGATCCCAGATGGTGGCATAGAACTCTTTAGGGAGCCCATCCACTCTGGGACTTTCCCATCCTTGAAGAATTTAACAGCACCTTCCAATTCCTCCAGCGTGAAAGGATGCTCCAGATCCTCCTTCCCACTACTGGTCAGTCATTTATCCAAGAAACTCAGGAAAAAATCCCCCATCCCTCCATAAACCTTCTTTTCCTCTAACAAATCGGGATAAAAATCTATTGCACACCTCTCCATCTCTGCACTCTTCTTCACAACAATGCCGTTTCTGGTACGCAGTGCCCGGATCACCGTCCCCCTCTGTCTCACCCTTACCCGCTCTAAGAAAATGGTGCAGCACTTCTCATTTTGCTCAATAAACTCTTGGCACCTACGTACCAGGAACCGTCGAGCTCTTCCTTCGAAGAGAGATCTCAGGCGAGCCTTCAGAACTGCTAGCAGGTCATGATCCATGACCAGCCCTGCGCTCTCCTTGGCATACAAAATCTCAACCCTTCTCATGACCTCCACCACCTATTTTATATCCCTCTTCATAACACCCTTACAAAAATCCCTAAGACCCTAGTCTTCTTTTTTTTCCACTTCAGTTTATTAAATATCACAGCACAGACATCAATATTTAAACTTTTACATTTTTTTAAATATAAAAATAACAATGAATGTAAGAAAAAGAAATGAAGAATGGAGTTAAGGAAAAAAAATAAGTGAAAGAGGAAAGAAGGAAAAAAGACAAAAAAACTAAATAAAAACAAAAACAGGTGCAGTCACAGCTATATCAGAGTTTACCATTTAAAGGCATAAAGGTTATAGCATAGTTATATATAATGGCTTAGGAATATATACTGAGCTCCTCTTTTAAATCTAATGCTCTCAAAGGCTTATCCCACAAATCTTTAAAACGGTCCAGCTCACCTTTTAGGATGAATCCTAACTTTTCCAAAGAGATCAAGTCTCTTATTAGTAATTCCCAGAAAGCTAGAGAGGGAGGCTCGTCACCCGCCCACCTGGTCATGATTGCCTTTCTTGCCAGCATCAGGGCAGGCCGAACTAATTCTCTATGGTTCAGCAGCAGAACAGGCAAGACTCCCAAAATGCATGTGAGAGGATGAGGATCTAACTCTATTACACAGATCAAAGATATTTTTGTACATACCTCCCACCAGAACCTCTGGACATATGTACATTCCCATAGACAGTAAAACAGTGTTCCAACCTGGGTTTTACATTTAGGGCAGTTAGTTGATGTGCCTGTGCTAAATTTGCTATAGATCTGTGGAGATATATATGCTCTATGTAACAGCCTGTACTGCATTTCTTTATACTGGTTACAGACAGAGATTGTTGAAGGGAATGAAAGAATAGTTTTCCAAGTGTTATCATCTATACAGCACCTCAGTCCCTGGCTCCAGATTGTCTGTAAAGTCCACCTCATGCCTAGACAAGAAAGTGTAAAACGTGGATAGAAATTTCTTTGAGTTCCCGTTCTTTAGAAAGATTTTTCTAGTGTGTGCGAGCTGCTGAATAAATCAAGACCACCGTTCTTGGTACACACATAATGCCTGATCTGAAGATATTTAAAGAAGTCTCTTTTTGGTATATTATATTGTGCTTGAAGATGCTCAAATGATTTAAATACTCCCCCTTCAAATAAGTCAAAAATTCTATGTATACCTGCTGTTTGCCAATTAGTAAAGTGGGAGCCTGTCTTTTCAGGAGGTAGGTCCGGGTTACCCACAAGTGAAGATAGCATATAAAGAGAGGGATAATAACTAAAGAATTTAGTTATCTTGCTCCATGTTCTCAGTACATTTATTATTAAATGGTTCTTTTTAGCTAGTGGGGTACATTAGTCATTTTCCTGCCTAAGAGGTTTACAAGAGAGGCTGGTTTACCGTGTTCAGCCTCCATATCCACCCAGGTCGAGTCTGGCAGTGCATGAATCCACTGCTGGAGGATTCTTGCTTGTATTGCCCAGGTATAGTATTTCAGATTTGGCAATGCACATCCACCGTAATCGCTGGGTAACTGCAGTCTTATATTTGATTTCTGTTTTTTTTCCTGTCCATACAAATGTTGATATTGCTTTATTCAGATCCTTTATGTCAGCTTTAGTCATGGGAGTGAATATCATAGATAGAGGATAGAGAACTTTAGGTAATATTATCATCTTTACCAGGTTAATTCTGCCCAGGAAAGATATTGGTAAATTTGTCCACCGGTTCACGTTGTCCTTTAAGTGTATCAGTAGAGGTCTTATATTTACAGAATACAGATGTGAGATTTTGGGGGTCACCTGAATCCCAAAGTATGTGATACCCTTAGGATTCCAGTGAAATGGTTTAATATAGGCGGGTTATCCTTTTCCCATGTTCCCTAAAGACATAATCTCAGATTTACTGAAATTTACCTTGTAGCCTGATGTGGTTGAGAAAATTTTTATACCAGTAATAATTTCAGGTAGGGAGTGAACAGGGTCCGTTACTGTCATTATTACATCATCAGCATACAGCATAATTTTGTGATGTCTTCCCCCGAGTTGGACCCCCTTGATGTTTGGATTACATCTTATATATATAGCCAATGGCTCAATTGCTATAGCGAATAGCAAGGGTGACAAAGGGCACTCTTGCCGTGTGCCCCTGTGCAGCCTGAATGGGTGGGAAATTAAACCGTTAGTTTGTATTGTGGCTTTAGGTGCACTATATAATAACTTAGTCCATGTGATAAAGTCTTCACCTAGATTAAATCTCCATCTAAGATCAAACATATTCCCACTCCACTCTATCAAAGGCTTTCTCCACATCCATCGACACAAGGAGGCTTGAAACCTGTAGCTGGTCAAGATGGTGCATTATGTTAAATAATCTCCTGGTATCATTAAATGAGTTTCTTCCGTTAATAAAACCTGTCTGGTCTGGGTCAATAATGCTAGTCATTATTCTCTCTAAGCGTGTTGCCAGTATTTTAGCTATCACTTTTATATCAACATTTAGCAAACTTATTGGTCTATATGAGCTACATAGTTCAGGATCTTTTCCTTTTTTGTGAATAACTGTTATGTTGGCAATATTCATAGATTCTGGTAGGGAAGATCCTTTAATAGATTTATTGATGGCCTTGAGATAAATGTCACAGATCTGATCCTTCATTATTTTAAAAAACTCTACAGGGTAGCCATCCGGTCCTGGTGTCTTTCCTGACCGTAGTGATATGATAGCTGTTTTAATCTCTTTACTGGAGATAGGTTTATTCAGAAGTTCCTTCTGTGTATCACTGACTTGAGGAATGTCTATGCCTTTTAAAAAAGTGCTCTACTGAAGTAGTTTTTTATCTGTTTCTGAGCTATATAACTTCTCAAAAAAATTCTTAAAGATGCCATTCTCATCTTTAATGGCAGAAATAAAATTTTTGGATACTGCCATCCTTGCCAATCTTGCAAGGAGGCGGTTTGGTTTATTGCCCTTTTCAAATAGACGCTGTCTTGCATATAGAACATCTCATTCAGCTTTTTTTGTCACTAGGTTATTAAGTTTTGACCAAGCTTCTTTAATTTCAATTAGAATTTTCTCAGATTTAGCAGTGTAAAACTTTTCTTCCAATTTTGAATTTTTTTTCTCAAGTGCTAATTGCAAAGAGATTTTTTCCTTTTTCTTTTAACTGGTATAACAAATTATCATACCTCTCATGTAAGCTTTATAATCCTCCCATACTGCCCTAGGATCGGTTTCTTCAATGTCATTGCACTGTAAATACAGCTTTGTTTGTTCATTAAGGAACTTTCTGAATTCATCATCCAGCAGATTAAATGGATTTAGTCTCCATACAAGAGAATGCTCCACTGGTCGTGGAGAGGACATACTCATTGTCACAGCAGCATAATCTGTTATAGTAATTGGATCAATACCTATATCTGTTACTAGATGGGCCATATGGCTGGATAGGAGGATGTGGTCAATACGAGAAGCTGTTTGATGTGGTGAGGAGTAAAATGTGAAGCCCCTAGCAGATGGGTTGAAGAATCTCCATATATCAATAATATTTATTTCTCTGCATAAATTTGTCACTGCTTTGGAGATTTTAGATGATGGTACATTAGCAGACGGCATCTTATCTACCCTAGGACAGAAAGAAAAATTAAAGTCTCCTGCAAGGATAGTATTGTTACAATCCATAATAGTGAGTTGTCCAAACACATCAATAAAGAATTGTTCGTCTTGTTCATTAGGGGCATATATACATCCTATCACCACTTCTTCCCCATATATTAATCCTTTAACTATTACCACTCTACCTTCATTATCCACATAAGTTGAGTTGACTGTAAATGGTAAATGTTTTTTTGGTGGAGAATGATGAGTAATAAACTTGACCTACCCATTCCCTTTTAAGTTTTTTATGTTCCAGATCATTCAAGTGAGTTTCCTGTAAAAATGCTATTTGAATTTTATCTCGTTTCAGGACGTTCAGAATCTTTTTCCTTTTAACTATGCTATTCACCCCTTTTACATTCCAACTGCATATCTCAACATTATTCATGGTGGTTTTTTAGTTGTAATATGGTAACGCAGTGAGTTGTAATACGGTAATGCAGTGGCTGAATTGTAGTATAATGCAACATAACAGTGAATAGCAAATAGAGCAGCTGCATGTACCCGTTCCATACATTTTAAAGAGAAAAGAGAATAAGAAAAAAAATAAAACAATGTCTTGGAGAGAGAGAAAAAAAATTCCGTTTGTGACCACACACAGTACATGAGGTAACGGCACTTGTCAGGTATTTAAAAAAGAAACAAAGGAACTTTGTTAATCTTCTGAACATTGATTAACAGTGATAAAGACAGAAAGAGCAGTCTTAGAACAAGATTGCTAGACTCAGTCTGCAAACGAAACTAAGAAAAGGTCCAACAAAATTGTTTAGCTTCTCTGCGTAGTTAACAGAGAAGTGAAACTAAAGGTTGCCGCTAGTCACGCAGCTGCGGCAGTCAGCAATAAAGTACGCTCAGTTATAGGGGGTTCAACTATTATACTAAAACAAAAACTGTCTACTCCTCGCCAAAATAATTTGTCACAGTCTTAAATTTCGATACAAAACAGTATCATCTATATCTCAACATTAACATTAATAACAGAATCTTAAAAATAGAGAACATTTAAAACGTCAGAAAAGGTTCTAAGCGCAGGCATAACCACTCAGTTCTCTGCTCGATCAGTTCTACAAACAGAAGCCAAGGCTGCTCGTTTAGCAGCGGACCTCTCACCTTCTATTCAGACGTGGAGGATTGCTGTCGAATATTTTTAAGGAAGTTCTCTGCTTCTTTTAAGCTTGAAAGAGTAGTAGATCCCCCCGAGGCATCAAACACTTTAATGATCGCTGGATACAGGAACGAATACCTCGGTCCAGCATCACGCAGCCTCCTTCTCACTTCGGCTGTTTTTTCTGCACTTCGACCGAGAAGTCTTGAAAGATGGAGAATCTTTTCGCCTCCACAATGATTTCTTTCTTGGCCCTGGCCACTTCCCTTACCTTCTGCTTATCCCGGTAGTTGTGCAGCCTCACCAGCACGGCCCGGGGTGCAGGTGTTCCGCCCTCCCCCGACTTGCGCCGGGGTCCCGTGCGATGGCAACATTCCAGCTTGATTTTGTCACCCATCATTTCCATGCCAAGGGTTTCAGGGATCCATCTCTCAAAAAACCCAACTGGGTTGTTTCCTTCGATGTTTTCTCTTAGGCCGAGGATTCTCACGTTTTTCCGCCGGCTTCTATTTTCGAGGTCTTCAAGTCGATCCAATGCCTTGCGCAGGTCTGTCTCAAGCACCCGTATCCTGTTGCCCGCCGTTACACTGCCGTCTTCCAGGTCCGAAACTCGCTGTTCCACTTCATCTATTCTTTTAATCACTATGTCTATTTTAGTGGATATAGCAGCAACAGGTTCTCGAATCGTTGCGAGTTTTGAATCTAATATTTCGGCGATGTTTGATGTTACTTTTGCTATGATTAGGTTGGTCTCAACTGTACCGTCTCCCCCAGTGAATTCACCATCTTGCTCACCTTCTTGATGCTTTTTTTTGGTTTTGGGTGAGAGGGGTTTGTCCGAAATAGTCGGCAAGTGACATTATTACACTGTAAGAGTGTTATGTCGGTATTTTGTGTTAAAAGACTGTATTTTTATGCCTATTTTGCTAAATTTGGCGAGGAGCTCGACAGATACCCGTTCTTCTCCTCTTAGTGCATAGCCACGCCCCTCTACAATTTCATTTTTGACAAGTATTCTGTCATTAGAAACTTTGTGTAGACTGGTGATCTCGATAAGAATTGTTTCAGGGTTAAATAGGTTAAGAGTCAGGAATAGCCAATACATTTTAGCCGTAACTGTTAAAATGCCAGTGCATTAAATGCCAAATGCAACATTTTGAAAAGCTGAAGCCCTTTCTTTCATACGCTTGCTTTTAGGGTAATTAAGTCATCATTCCCCTTTAGGGCAATGCATTGCATAGAGCCATATAGGACAGAACAAAAATGTGAAGATAACATTGAAATATCACTTTTCCTAAATATCCTTTCTGTCTTAGAACACAACCATGCCATCAAACATCCTCTATGTTTTCTAATTATCCTAACTCTAACCCTAGCTAAGGGTTTGGGTGATTAGGGTTAAGGGTTCAGATTGTCTCTGTTACGTCCCAGTGTGTGGTCTGTGCGCGCTTTTTATGTTCCACACTGCTGACCTTTGATTGTTCTCCCTCCCCCATTGGCCCACCATTACACCACTGTTCCGTATGACATCATGATCAATTAGCTTCTCAGCCAATCAGAGTGCATCTTATTCACTATATAACATGGAGGTTTTCTGAAGGAAGAGCCTTTTGTTTGACTTCGGTTCTGTTTGGTTTTGCTTTGCTTTGCTTCATTTCCCTTTGGTTGTCGTTTTGTCGTGTGTATTTTCGTATAGCTTTGGTTTTGTTGGTTTCTGTTTGTTTTTTTGTACTTTCGTTTGTTTGTGTTTATCCTTGTTTTGTCATTACCTTGCCCTAATGTGTTATATGTTCAACCTTTGTGTTCTTTTGTACCCTGTTCCTGTTGATTACTCTTGTTTCCCTTATTTGTATTCCTAGTTCACTTGTGTTTTTGTGTGAACTTTTGTGTATAAGGTTAGTTTAGGTTGTTGGGTACATTCTACACACTTAGGTGATTTTGTATTAGTAACACTAGTTTAGTACGGGTGAGTGCCGTTTGTCTTGTATGGTTTTGGGTAGTCAGTGGAGGGTAGCTAGGGTGTTGAAGACGCCGAAGACCGTGTGTTTCAGGTTTTCTTTTGTAGCCAGGTTAGCTTTCCCTCACCTTCCTAGCCAGCTCCATTTTGTTTGTTATTTTCTTTTCTTTGGCACCACTCTAGTTCCTTACCCTGTGTGTTATCGTGTTTTACCAGTTGCTTATTCAATTTAAAATAATCACTTTTGCACCCACTTTTGTTATCGCGCTTCCTAGTCCCTCACCAGAACCCACCTGCTTCCAAAAGAATTATCCTAAATGTTACACCCCTGTACCCCTAGACACTTGGGGTCATAACATTATCATGGCACACTCGAGTCTGTCTCGTACGGTCCAGAAAAACGTGCTGAAAGGGCAGAACCAGGAATAGGCAGAAGAACTAAAACTGTCACCAGGGTTAAATATGCGGGCAACAGCTTTCTTGTTTCTAGTTCAAGCTGACAGAGCTTAACCTCTTTCTCTGCCTCGATCGCCATCTTACGAATTGCAAGGCGCAATTCAAATTCTGCCTGGCGTATCTGGGCTTTTTCCTATGCCTCCATATGCAAGCGGGCCAAATGAACTTTCAGGCGAGTCTCGCTTTTTGACCCAGTGGAGACTGGAGAGAACGGTTCCAAGGGAGGTAATGCGGCCTTGACCTCAGCCTCCGCTAAGTCTTCAGCCACTCCCTGCACCTCGTCCTGTTCTTCCACCACCATAGCAGGTTTAGCACCAGCCCCAGGAGAACTGGCGTCCTTGCTCGCTAGTGCCATGACCTTTAACTCCACCAACCTTGATATCAATGCAAGCTCTCCTGATATCCCTTTTAAGAGCTTGCATTGATACCTGAATCTGGAAGTGATCTGCAATTTGGACCAATTCGTCCTTCCTACACTTGTCCAGCTGCTCAAAGGAAGGTTCCTCCACAAACTTTCGTAAATCAAAAGTAGCCATATCTACAGTACCGTGCCAAAAAACACAATCCACAAATCAAAATCCTATACCAGTCCTTATTCAATAAACAAATACCAAATGACACTAACCAGTCCCAAAATGCACAAAAGTACCAACACCCAAATTGTGTCGGTCTCAGACGAGCGGCTCTCAAGCCCCAGCTTTGTCATCTAACTCCTGCCTTTCCTCCTTTGATCGCCAAGCGCGATCCACTTTGCTAGCAAAAGCAGTTTTTTTTCCCCCCACATATTAAACATTGGGTTGTATACTGTTGTATATCGACCGTTCTGTACTGTGAGGTGCTTCCCATCTCGGTTCACACTGCTTCTTAGAGTTAGAGTTAGATGTTGTGCAAAGGGATTGTTTCATTAGGCTCATTCAGACTCTGAGAAACTGACCTTATGCGATAAGCACGGGCAATGTTAGGGAGTGCGATTTTAACGGCGATCCTACTCGATCACCCCTGCTGTCTTGCAAAAGCCACTGTAATGAGTGATAATTTCCTGGATGTAATTCAGTGCCTTGTTGAGCTGAAGCAGATCGTGTAGCTGGAGTGAGGGGAGTGGAAAATGGTTTGAATCCTCTGTGAAGGCGTTGGGTGGGAGAACCAAAGAGAAAAAAAAGTCCTCCTCTTTCTGCTGCCTTTTCTGCAGCTTTACTAGGAATTGACTTTCCTTTGTTTGTAACGTTTTCCCTTTTAAGTGTGTTCGCCAAAGTCCTGTTGCCTTGAAAGTGTTCCAAAATGCCCAGCTGACTCTGAAAGTCCACAACCATATTGTGAGACAGGCTGAATTGAATGTACAGTAGTTAGCAGAGACCAGACTTGTAGTGTGGAGGGAAGAAAACTAGTCTGGAACCTCCAGCTCATAAGAGACATCACCGAATGGGTGGAGGACAGGGGGCTGGAGTTAATGCTCGTTATCTTAGACCAGAATACTTTTGATAGGGTTCATCACTCCTTCCTCTGGGAGGTTTTGAAGAGGATGGGTGTGAGCGAGACCTTTATACAGTGGATAAAGGTCTTATATAATGGGGTTGTCTCCAGAGTATGTATCAATGGAAGGTTGGGGACCGGGTTTCCGGTCAGCTGTGGAGTGAGGCAGAGGTGCCCCTGTCCCCCCTACTTTATGTATTAGACACGGAACCCTTCCTTCTCCTTTGCGGCTATAATGAAACACCTGGTGGTCTGGTCCAACACAACGCCTAAAGCAGAAAACCAGCGGTGGTATTATAGGCACGCTGTACAATGGCTAAAAATGTACCCTGGGGTACCTGGGCCACAAGGCACTCTACAGGTTAGTTATGGTGAAAGAGGATTCCGCTGTGGTGGAGGTCACTGATGAGGTGTGGAGGCAAATTCAGCCTATAGGCCTGGACAACAGGCTTGAAGATCTTAATAGGCTTACGGTGTGGAAGAGACTGCCTGTTAGGGAGACCCTACATAGACATGCTCTCTCCAGGCAAGATAAGTGTCCGCGGCCAGACTGCTCAGAGACCGAGTCAGTTTCACACGTGTTTTGAGGTTGTAGTTTTGCTCAGAAGGTGTGGGGTCAGTTGAGGGGCTTTTTGTTGACGGGCCAAGTAGTTTTGCATGGGATCCCGAAACCATGTAATTGGAGCCGGAATTTTGTGTTGTAGCTGCTGCTCAGCCTTGTGAAGTTCCACATCTGGGCTTCCTGTAAGGATCTTATCGACCACAGGATCAGTGGCTCAGTAAACGCCATTGTATACAGAGTCAAACACGACATATCAAGATGTGTAAGGTGGGACATTCTGCGGAAGGTAATGATCTGGCAGAAGAAGGATATGTGCAGGAGACAGCCCGTGAGGAGAGGACGGAGGCAGTGGGATCAAGTGTTCTAGAGACAGATGGGACGTTGCTACCAAGTGGCGTTCTGGGACTAGATGAAGGTTACTCTTTCAGTCCAGTTTCTCCTATGACCCCCCCTCACTTTATGTCACCAAGTGAGGAGAGTACTGCAGGGAGAGTTTTTGGGGCAGAAGTTTGAGTCTTGACATTTATGACTAATGGATGTTCAGGGACTGAGGGGTGATGCCAAAAGACTAGAGGTGTACAGCTTTCTGTCCGATCTGAACCCGGGCTTCTGCTTTCTGCAAGAAATACATTTAGGAGGTCCAGAAGATGCGGATAGGTTTAGGCAGAAGTGGAAAAGAGGGGCATTCTGGTGGAGCGTGGGCGGTGTATACTCGTCTGGCATCGGCATCTTATTCGGGGACCCGGGGTTTCAGTTGACTGAGGTGGTTTCTGTTGTGCCAGGTCGTCTTTTAGCTGTAGTTGGGTGTTGGTGGAAAGTTAGGGCACATGTTCCGGCTGAGAGAGCTCTACAGGCTCTACAGCTCTACAGACCTTGAGCCGTGGTTTTTTACAAACAGAGAGATTGTGTTAGGGGGCGATTTTAACATAGATTTATCTGATGCACAAGGTGGGGGACTGTGCAGTTTGAGAGATTTGATACATAGGTTTAATTTGATCAGTCTTATCATGTCTTGGAGGAAGCAGGCTATTGTACGCTAATCTCAGATTTTATTGATAGTTTTAAGAAGCAACTTTTAAGTTTCATATCGAAAATTGAGTGGTGGGAGTCGTGCAAGCAGTCCGTCGCATGACTGACTATTGAATATTGTAAGAGGAGAAGGCATGAGGAAAGAGTGGTACTGGCCACCCTGCAACGTGGGCTGGAGGCCTTGTATGTAGAATTTAATCGTGGCTGTTCCTTCCACGCTGAGAAAGCTGTTGAAATAATGACCAGGTTAAGGGAGGCCTGGTTAAGGAAGGCCAAGAACTTCCTTTTCCAGCTTAGAGGAATAGCTTTAGAAAACAA